>NC_053171.1:77775309-78070309 GCF_016835505.1 Polypterus senegalus | reverse complement strand
ATTTTCATGAGAAACAGAGGACCAAGCTCACAAGAAGAAACTGTAACATCTTGGGCTTTCTTAAAGAACAATAGGAGGTGATTGGGGGAAAAAAAAAAAAAAAAACAGAAAAAAAATTTTAAAAATAAAAAAGAAGTCCGACTGAAAGAGGAAAATAAGTAATAAAAGGCTCCAAGAGTTAATATCTACTGTAGTATAAAAATAGGAACTAAATTAAATTTGTGCATTTTTGTTGATCACTCGATTTATGTTGCCTCAGATAGTTTTAGAAGAAAAGTTTCTCCTTGCTTTCCACACTATGTGTGTTGTTCCCAAAAGAGAGACTGTCTTGGTGCAGCAATAAAAGAAGCCTGACATGAAATAACTGTGGTGGACAGAACTCGTGGGCCATGGAACAGAACTCCAGACAGGAAGGAAGGCTGCTTGAAAACGCACCCCAAACAACGTCGCTTTTCACTCATTTCCTTATTTTTTACATTGTTGAATGAATGTGCCCTGAACTGCCCGAGCACTGGATCATGTGAATTCTTGGTTGGTTTTGGTTTTTTTTTTGCTTTTCTCCCCCCCAACCCCAACCCCCCCTTTGGACTCTTCAGCAGAGCCTTTTGAAGGATTTAGGAATTGTGGAGTAGCAGCTTCTCCCCATAGTTCTTAGCCTTGGAATCGACACACTTGCCACATGGACAGTACTGACAATGGCAAAGAAAGAAGTTATTGATGGTCCTTGCACCAAAAATAAAACAACTTAAATATGAACTCAAAGCTTGATGAAAAAAAAAAGCAGAGAATATTGTAACAAACTTCGTACAGAGTTCAGTCAATTAATTGTTTCATGTTAGATATTCTATGTGTTTACCTCAATTGAAAAAGAATGTTTTTGCTAGTATCAGACCTGCTGTGGAATTGGTATTGTATGTCCATGAAATCCTTCCTTTCTCAGCACGTGTTCCTCACTAGAAGAAAATGCTGTTTCCCTTAAGCTTTGTCAAAAGAAAAAAGAAAAATACATTAAATACTTGTATGAGGACTGTGACGTTATGTTTAAAAGGTGTTAAGTCACACATGCTGTAATAAATATTTCATTTTTGATTTTTGTTAGATTTCTGTGTGTTTACATGTTTTACTATCAAAACTTTATTTCTTCCCCCTCAGGAAATAAAAAAAAGGTGTTTAATCTGTTGAAAATGTTATACCTGTACATGAATTCTCAGCTTAGGAACTGCAGTATGGGAGATACATTTAAAATGCGGTGACAAAAGGTATTAATTCATTTATTTTCAGGATGATAATAATACCTAAAAACGTCAAAAATTTACTGCCTCCGATGATATATTGTTACAGGTTTTTCCCTTGATGGATATCTCATCATATTCAATAGGAGTCATTTTGAACAAAAAAGCAGAAATACTGTAACTTCTACTGAGCTATACATGACACACACACGTGGAATGTACGTCTACGCATCCAGTTCACTGTCAGCACTGAGCAGGCAAAAAATAAATCAAATAAATAAATGATAGTGAGCTGCTCGGCTCGCAGGTGACGCTGTCTGCATTCTGTTTTAAATAAAGGTAAAGAGCAAAATATCCCAAGGATAATTTACAACAGTTTTACAGCTCTATATACACACAAACATCCATACATACTGTATATACACCGGCAGACACTCTGTACGTATGTGCACATACATTTATATACATACCTGATGAAACGCTGGGTCTGTTATCTTTTAACTTTTATATCCATCTGTCTATCTAAATATGTATATATAATGTATATGTGTAAAAATGGACATCTATATGTGACTATATACATATACTGTACATACATATATATACACATACCCATTTTATTATACAGTATATACTGTATATATATATTGTATAATATATGTGCGTGTGTGTGAAATCACATTTTTACATACATATATTTTATATATATATATATGTAGAGTTTGTTTTGAAAATATTGTTAAATTGAGCAAATTACATTAAAATTTAAAAACATAAAGTTTGCTCCTAGATCCAAAACAGCATTTTATCATTAAGGGAAATAAAATGGGAAGTACTGTTTAAAAGGCTTAACACAATAACTGGTCTGTTTTTTTTTTTTTTCGCATTTTATGTTATTGATATTCTTTTTACAACGTTTACATTTTATTAATATTTTTAATGAAACTGTGCTGTGTTTTAGATGCTTGAAAATGTTGTATGTTTAATAACTTAGACAAGAATTTTATTGTTTTAAGGGAAATGCTATCAGAAATGTTTATGAGATCCATTTGCAATTGTACATTTTAGACGTATTTGTTAGGATTTTCAAAAGACAAATGCCAATTCTCTCTCATATATATATATATATATATATATATATATATATATATATATATATATATGATTGATTGATGTATTTTAGTTATTTTTGTGTAAGTCTGTAACGAAGCCCTCTCGCTGTTGTCAGTCCGCACGCTCGCTCCTTCGCACGCCCGTCCAGTGCCCGTCTCGCCCCAAGTTCTCCTTCGGGAAACCACCACAGGCTCGGACGGACGGACGGACGGGCAGATCAGTGCGGCGCGGCGCTGCACAGCGGCCCCAGCTGGCCACGTCTGGCCTGCCCTGTAGTTGACCCTGAGGTATCTGTTTTTTTTTATTCTTGACAGTGTTTGACCCCTGAGACTGCAACCACAACCACAACTTCTCACTAAAATTTGCAGTATTCTTGTATCTCTGTTCGCAGTCTGCCCACTCCAAAGCAGATAGAATTTACCAGTTTGAAAGTTTAGTCCCCACTCCCCCGCCCCCTATTCACGTTTTAATGGATAGCCCCTTTGAAGTACTAAATGCTCAGAATTAAAGGGGAAAAAAGTATTTTGTGAATAGGAATTACTGTAATTAGCTATTAATCCAATAATATATTTTGATAATATTGTGGGATTTTTCATACATGCATGAATGCTATTACAGTTCTCTGTTCTAGGATTGCTGCCGTTTATATATATATATATATATATATATATATATATATATATATATATATATATATATATATATATATATATATAATATCATGTACAGAGCTTTTAATTTAATTCTTTGTACAGTTACGATTTTCAGTTCTACATTATTACTGAACAAACGCCGGTTTTATATTTAAGCTGACTTTAACTCCGAACCCTGCCATTTCTTCTTCTTTTCGAATCCGATATTTTATGTCTCTTGTCAGGCAGTTTCTCTCGATATTAATGATCGAATTTCGCCTTAAATTCCCGTTATTCTTTTTGTATTTTTTTTTTTTTTTACAAAATGGCATAAACAGCGAGTGTCCTGTGTAGTAATGTAATAGAGACGTAACGCTGATCGACTGAATATAGTGCCTTTAATTCCAAGCTCTTTTAGATTGGTGAGTGACTCTCGTCATAGCGTAGCAGTTTCACTTTAGTGTATATTGCTATTTTTAAATGTTTCTTTTTAGCATTCGAGACGGCCAGCTAAAGCATTTCTCAAGCCGGCGGAAACATTCGTTTTGGAGATCCTGCAGGTCCTTCAGCGGTCGTATCTCCCTCCATTTCTCCATATCGATATATTTTCAGAGATCCAGACAATATATATCTATAATATGTGTGCGCGTGTTTGTGTTCGAAATGTTTCGATTACAAAAGCTAACAACCACAAAACATCTTAGCAGCTGGAAGGCTCTTTGGAGATGCCGGCGTGTCGCGTTTTGCCTTTTCAACAAATAGCACGCTTGTCAGGGCTGCTTTCAGCTTTTTTCTCTGTCATTATATTTTTAGAAAACCGGTGAAACCTTTCCGGGATTAATTAGTGTTCGTGCGTTCGTCTGATTGTGGCTACGGTGGCGTAAAGAGCACTTTTATGAAGTTTTCCCTTCTTGCTTGCACTGGGAGGAAGAAGTCCCCGTTTTCTCGGCTGATTTGAAGCGACCGAGAGCGTGCGATTTTTGGAGACGGGGGAGTTAGAATATTACCCGTTTTCCTTTTCTTTCTTTTCTTTTCTTTTTTTTTTTTTCTTAGGTAGACAGAAGGGGGGATTGCCTGCGTGCCGCCGCTTCTCTTTGCACATTCATCCTGACACCGATGATGGATGATCCAGCCGAGCTAAACAAGCCCACCCCTTCATCTCCGCTCTGTCACAGCTCCTTTAGCTTCAGCCGTTGCAATAAAGCGAGCCCCCAGTCCTCCCAGAGACATTCGTTCATCTGCGCTCCTTTTCGTTCCTGGGACGGGCGTGAATCGCGCAGAAGGAGCGAGCGTTTGAAAAGGCGAAGCACCTGCCGCCCCGGGATCTCGAGACGCGGCGCTCTTAATTAACCCGAAATATAACGGCTCTTGTGGCGTGGTACCTGCCGGAGACGAGGCTATTCGATCTGTACAATGATTTTGTTTTACAGTATAAAAAGGCCGATGGAAAGCAAATCAATAAAAGCAATGACAACAATGATTTAAAGCCAAAACTACTGACTGCAGCAATAAAAGGCGCATATTTGATTATCTCTTTCCGACCTTACGGCTGCTAAAATTTTATGAATTCCAGCACACACACACACACACACACACACACACACACACACACACACAGGGTTGTTTAATAATATAAACTAAAAAATTCTCCCACCCGCTCCTAGCCGGCAGCTCCAGCCTTCTGCCCCGCTCCCCCACATAAATAAAGCGCTGCCGCTCGGTCTTACATTCTTCCCAAGCATGCTTTCGAAATTATGCTTTTTTTTTTTGGCCTGGCTTTATTTTGTGATTTTCTTTTCTTTTTTCTCCCCTTCATTTCAAGGTGTTTCTATGACTACCTTACTTATGTGTGGGGGTCAGATGTGGGGTGTCGGAGAGAAAAGGCTGCATTTTGGAGATCATTTATCAATGTCACCTACATAATGATTCTCACTGCAGTCTCCTATTGATGAGGATAATTACATTAGCTCAGAATGACTGATCAATGAAAACAAGTAAAAAAATATCCCCCAGTCCTCTGTCATACCAAACAAAATTCAATACGTAAACGAAACTAAAATCTGAAATAGATTACTTAAAGATAAGTTCTTTATTAGTCCAAACCATTTTGGTTTTCAGAACGAATTACAAAGCCATAAGCCATAACCCGTCAAGTGCGTCCGATATTTCTGATTTCAAGGGACAAAAAAAGTTGCGTGGGCTCGGGGGTCAGCCGTTTAATTTACTAATTCCAGGTTACCGCAAAGAGGCCGCCGCTTGTTCGAATTTTGATCATCGTCAAGCTAAAATAATGTCGCTTAATTTTTCTCCGTAATATTACCCGAATTATACTGTCGCGATCGTAATGCTGATTTATAAACTGCACTTGAATATGGTATGTTCTTAATAGAAGTGACACTAAAAAATGTGACTTTTTTGCATTCTGGGGTTACATAATATTCATGATAAGCAAATAGCAGAGCGTTTAAACGCATCCAGAAGGCAAACACCATTGTTATTGCGGATTGTCACACAGCAAAATCGACAGTGTTAAACGTGTGTTTATGAAAATACTATTCAACACACTGCGGTGTGATATCAAGACTGCCGTCAATAGTTGAGCCATTTTATGTCGAATTTTTCAACGCATCCCATTGCAGGACTGTATATCGCAGATCATGCGTTCTGTCATGAGATTATCCCCAACATGAACGATGAAATGACAAGCGCACAATATTTGAAGTGGCCTTTATAAACTTTCTAAGGAAATGTTTAGGAATCACGATATGTTTAAAACACACATGCGCGCAAAAGTCCCTTATTTACGAGAGCGCGGTGACATTTCTTTGGAGCCGACTCTACTAATGCCTAGCTTCTAGCACATTTTATAGTTTTGTGTGTTTTAATTGTCAACAACTTATTCCCCGCAGGAATTTTGTAAAGTCTTTCGTTTAATTCTCTCCAGTGCTGGATGCCAACTTCTATTTGGTCCCAGTGATCAAGCCTGGAGGGAGACAGCTCTGAATAATCTATTTATTATTTTCAACAATTTTGTATCTGGCACACAGGAAAATGAGCGATGTAAAGAAAAAAAAATGACTCGGAGCGTTGTATTAATACTTTAATTTGAAAACACATTTAACCCTTGAAAACGGAGTATTTACAGTTTGCGGTGGATGGTCGTTAAGTTAGACGAAAGTGGCGCTCGGGAAGCACACCACGGCGATTGTACCCGTCCTCGTCGGGGATCTGCAAAGGTGCCGTTCGGAATCGATGGATTTGTTAAAGAGTTTGGCGTGTATTTGGAGAAACTCGTGAAGTTAAGAGTGTCGGGGGGAAAGAAAGAAAGAAAGAAAGAAAGAAAGAAGGGGAAAAGGCGGCTTTTAATGAGCGCGCGTGCACGACTTGTCACGGGTGAATTACACAAGCGTGCGCCTCAGACTACATGATGCCTGAAAAGCAAAATACTTACAGTTAGTAACACACGGTCGATTGCAAAAATGAATAATAAAAAAAAGCTTTTGTCAAAAAACAAATCTTGTGACCCCCCACCCCCGCAAATAAAAAAAAGCGATTAATAACTAGCCGGGTAATGCTGAGGTAATGTTGAGGACTTTTTCTGCCTGATTGCCTTTTTGAATTAGAGCCGATTTCTTCACACTCCAGCAGTGCCTGTCTTCTTAAAAATGAGTGACAGATCGCGCCCCCCCCCAAACCCCCCCATCCCCTCAAACTTAATGATGTAAAATTTCTAATTAGCAAAATCACATCGCTAAAGGCTCAAATTCGTCGTCGCTTCGTATACTTTAAAATGGTCAGCCTAGGTGATTTTAAATAAAACGGGACATCTGACTTGAAAAATAAATAACAAAACGATAAAATACAAGAGGACCGAGTTAAGTTAAGCCCTAAGGTTGTTAGCCTTTATTTTTCAATCAGTTAAGATTTAATTAGGAAACCCCCCAGGCAGGACGATCTGATATTTTCTCATTAGTTTCTCGTCGCTAATCCTGAGTGTTAGATTGGCTTAAAGGTTGTCAACATTTGACCAGTTTTTTGCAGAAACAAAATCACGCTCTATAGCTTCAGGACTTGAGATTTGCAAATAAATCCTGCTTGGATCAGCGGAACTAACAGGCGAAAAAATGTTGATAATTTATCGTTGTGTTTCCTAACTTGCATTAATGTATAATTTTTCAGTTATTTGAACAAAAAAAGGTTATAAATATCCTGCGGGTAGCTCAGGGCAGTAAAGTGAGACATTTCACAAGAACTGTAAATAACAGAAGAAGAGAGAGAGAGAGAGAGAGAGAGAGAGAGAGAGAGCTACAGTAGAAGAAACCTGGAGTTCGGCAAACCCACCCTCGTGAAAACGTGTGACGAGGCAGGAAGAGACAACGTTAGGGCGACCCCTTCTGGAGAAAAAGGGTCACGGCACCAGTGAGCGACATTAGGCTGAATTACTCTTCATGGATTTCGTTTTGCTTATGGCACTAATCCGAGTAGCTAATATTTTTGGGTTCGTTAATGTGACGCGAGGTATTCAATACGGAACCCGAAACGGGTCTTCATTTTGATTGTACGTCGTTGTTTTTTTATTGGTTTCAAATTTGAGAAGTGATTTAAAGCCTCTAATAATAGTATTTTATGTTGTTCGTCGTATGATGGCATCGATATATATATTTGTAGGATCGAAATTCCAAAAACAACGAATATATTCGCGTATCCAACAAAGCGGTTACTTGTAAATGCTGTGGTGTTTGTTGAGGGACTGCTCGATAAAACACCAAACGTGCTCGTTATTAAATACTCAAAGAGCCTCGGCGTTTATAGCGAACTCTAAAAATGGTGACAGAAGCCCTCATTTCCAAAATGCTCTTTGAATGTGTCGCCGCTTGGATCTGCTTCATTCTTCCAAAAATTTCAAAAGTACAGCACGGCAAAGGTAAGGAGCTCGAATGGACCGCAGCCACCAAAAGAGGAAAAACGCGAGGACAATTCAGTCCGCAGGGCTGAACACAACTGTCCTATCGTCTCGTTTTCATTTTTTTCTTTATTCATAATTAACGTAGCATTAATTCTTCAATTTATCCAAATGTTTGCCAGCAGAGCGTTTTTTTTTTAATCACTTCTTTTAACGAAATGTCCTTTTATTACTAGTGCTTCAGCAAGTAAAACGCAAATCACTTATTTCAGGAATATTTTAAAAATAATAAAGTATATTGTACCTTCAAAAAAAAAAAACTATAAATGCCTCTAGAAATAAAGGAATGAAAACGCGTTGTTCAAGTGGTCGTTTTTTGGGACAATAACCACAATTTAGCCAAGCGACTGGACAAAACATTCAGATTAATTCATTTTTATATATCATATGTCGGTACTATTCGGTACTACTCGGATCTCAAATATAAATAAAGTAAAACATTGTTCAATATGTACACAGATAGATAGATAGATAGATAGATAGATAGATAGATAGATAGATAGATAGATAGATAGATAGATAGATAGATAAGGCACTATACAAAATTATTAGGAAGATATGCGCTCAATGAGGGATAGATGAATAAATAGAAAAATATACCGATATAAAATACACTTAAACAACAGAGATGAAAAGTACTATAAAAAGACTAACTGCCAGTGATACAAAGCATTATATAATAACTGGATGTAGGATTAGAAAATTCTTAAAAGCAGACAGACACACGGATAGATAGATAGATAGATAGATAGATAGATAGATAGATAGATAGATAGATAGATAGATAGATAGATAGATAGATATGAAAGGCACTATATAATCAATATTTTTTATCGGTTTACGACTACATTTGCAATACTACGTCTACTGCACATTATAAAATATTTACTTACCTACTTAAATAGGTTTGACAGCATTTGGATATACACTGTAAAGTAAGTTTTTAATAATAATAATAATAATAATTAGTGAATATGTGTCTTAGTGCCTTTACGTCACAGTTCGCGACATTCGTCAGTTGTCCCATCCATAGAATACCAATTTAGTTTCAGATATAAAGGAAAATATAGGTGAAAGGCACTATATTATAAACTTGAATGAAAAATAAACCATAGGGATACTGTATATAGAAAATAAGGTACATAAAATAGTAAAGGTACAATACAAACTTGTTAACAAGACAAATAGATACTATATATGGGATATAATATAGAAAGATTAATGGATATGAAAGGCACTGAAACAACAGAAATGAAGGGCACTATATAAACATTGATAGCTAAATTGATAAAAGGTCTATTATAATAAACAGACGAAAAGATAGATAGATAGATAGATAGATAGAATTCATAATTGGTAGAAAGACGCAAAGGACACTGACTAATCGATATTTTTGAGGGCGATTTAAGTTAATGGTATTTGTAAAATACATTAGTTAAGTCCACGGTGCACTACAAGATATTTATTTCCCGAGTTAAATGGTACTGGCAACATTTAGGCATACACTTTTAAAATACATTTTAAAATGGCTTCTACGTTGGTAATTTAGCGATAATAATTTGTAAATATGCGACTTGGTATCCGTACGTGAAAGTCGGTACGTGATGCGGTTGTATCGAACCAACCCCGGACGGGCAGTCAGATTCCAGTAAATCAATCAAATTTTGTTTAAACTGCGCATTTGGCAGCACGTGCCGTTTCATGGCGCTTTATAAAACGGATCAAGTGAAACGAAAATGAACACACCATAGCGGGGTAAATCCTAAAACAATTGAGAAGCGTTCAATTCCATTATAACGTGACACTGGGGGCCAGTGGTGACGCGATGAGTAAGACACCCTGCTGTTGTGTGCTATGTGAAATAAACTATACATAATAAATAAAAATACCAATAAAATAAAATAAATCGATTGTCAGATAGCTCGAGCAGTACGGAATCCATGGCGAGCCTGGAAATGTCTTAAACACAAATCAGAATAAAAGCATCGATAAGACCTCTACGAGGATGTCAGGCATTAAAGACACAAAGGTCTGAAATCCGAGTGAATACCTGTGGCGCTTTGCGGTTACAGTTCTCGCCTTAAACATGGAGTTCAGTATCAATGATTCCTTTGCTTATTGCTCAATGCACAATTTGTGTTTGAATTCTTTTCCTTTGTTTTAAAGACGCTAATAGTCGACTTGTGTCTGCACATTTCGGCCTGTTGGGGAGTGGGAGGGTGCAGGGGGATGGCATCTTGGGGATGGTCCGGTTCGGCCCGGCACATCGCCCCGATTCAAGAGCCAGCCCCCGGGCGATGTTCTCAACGCCCTGACAGCTCTGTCAGCATCCTTCGTAAATATCTCAAAGACGGTCCTGCAAGACGGAGCCTACCCAGTGCACGTCACGAAGCTCCATCATTAATCTTCAAGCACTTGAAAGTTGTGACTGTAAGAATGGGATCAGCGCTCATTATCTTCTCAAATGCTTGCTCAAGAGTACAGCGTTTATTTTACTTAACAAACCGCGAGTCCCCATTTATTATTGAACAGCACGACTTAGGAAGACAGAAAGCATTCGGTACCTCAGCCCCTGTAACAATAAACTAAGATCAGAATGACGGTGAAAGGTAACGGGCTAACGTGCTCGTATTGACGGACATGATGGAACTTTTTGGGGTTCTCAATTAATCGGTTAACATTGCAACAGTCCATATAATTTAATATTAGCTTTAATGTCTTGCGCGACACTTAACTTTGATCAAACAGTATATTTTTCTTCTCCTTAATTTCTTCAAAAATCCCAAGGTCTAATTAACTGGCAACTTGAAGTTTCAGCCTGGCGATGTTCAACACCGCAAAACTAAACGTCACCGCCTCGCCATAAACCCGTGAAACGCGTGGCGCTCCTAGAGACCCCGAGATTAAAAGTGAGAAGAGTTTTGAACAGAACTTGGAAGAACTCGCTTGTTAGCCCCTGAAAACGATAGCTACATGGTTTAAATAGTAAAGTCGGTTTTGGAAGATCGTAGCAAGAAATGAAGATGGGCAGGAGAAGAGCCAACGTGCACATTAGGAGAGCCCATTTACCGCAGGAGCCGTTCGTCAAATACGAGGCGTTCATCTTCTAACTCCATGGACAATGGCGTATCATTAAAAAAAATGGACAGAAACTAAACAAACCAGTCGATAGATAGATAGATAGATAGATAGATAGATAGATAGATAGATAGATAGATAGATAGATAGATAGATAGATGTGAAATACACTATATGATAGATAGATAGATAGATAGATAGATAGATAGATAGATAGATAGATAGATAGATAGATAGATAGATAGATAGATAGATAGCACTGTATAAAGGATATGGAAGGTTCTATATAAAATATAAAAGTATTGTGTAGACGGTACTGTGAAATTCTCCTTTGAATAACTAAATAATATGCAACAAGTCGTCACACTCCGGGGTATACGGAGAGTACAGAATATTCATACTCATACTCATTCATATTCATTTTAATTAGCAGTTTGTCACTGGATAAAATCCTACCGTCATTGATTCTGAAAAAGACTGGTGTTTAAATTCATTTCTTTTAAGCAGCAAGGAAGTGGTATGATGGATGTTACAGACAGTGTATAATACTGGTAGATATGAAAAGACAATATAAGACAGGCAGACAGACAGATAGATTATAACAGGCAGATATATACGCAGATAGATGTAAAAGGCATTACAGTATACAATACATAATTTTTTCGGTTTACGACTACATTTTCAATATATGTAGACAGTCGAGATACATTGTCCAACTGTACACTATAACATATTAATTTCCCGATTTAAACAGGTTTGAATACGTAGAATATATGCTGAATATGTACAATAATTTAATAATTTAAAATAACTTTTACATGAGTAACAATAACAATTTGTGATTATGCGCCTTAGTGCGTTTACAGTTCGTGATATTCGTCAGTCGGTCCATCCATCGAATATCAATTCAGTTTTAAATAGGCAGATAGTAGTGGAAGGCACTATATTATAAAAAAACATGAAAAGTGAACTCCGACAGGCATACACAGGCGTATAGCAGCTGCTCGTTTGAGAACAGAAAGAAGCCCCACTGACCGCCGGCTACAGTGGAACAGCTCGCATGGTTGGGGAGAGAAGTGAGGAGCAGCCGCGTGAAACCACAAGCAGCTTCGCGCTGGCGTCCCTGTCCGCAGAAGCAACCGAGTCACACACGTGCGCCTATTGACGTGTTCACGTTTGTTATGTGTGAATGCGGGGACAGAACAGACGCTGGATGTCTCTCAGGTGTGTACTGGCATCAGTTCAACAGAGCACGAGGTGCTTTTTTATTTAATATCACTGACAGGAATTTCGGAATACGGATGTAGTAATAGTTACAATAAACGTATCCAGCTAAAATCTGATGTGTTTGCCATCTTTTAAATGGTGTCTTTGAAATGTTATACTCTACTTATCTATTTGTCTATTTTATATAGTGTCTTTCACTATCTATCTATGCCATCCACATCTACCTGATTATTATATAACATCTTTCACATTTATCGCTCAATTGTTTAACACCTTTCACATTTATCTGTCTTTTATGAATGTGTACTGATATATTGTAAATTGCCTTGTAAATCAGGTCAGACCATCTGTCATGAAGTGCCTTTCACATCTGTCTATTTATTGTATAGTGCCTTCTGAATGTACCTAATATATAATTCTGTCCACAAGTATTGACTGCATCTATTTTTTAATATATCATTCCTTTCACATCTCTACCCATCCATCCATCCCAATCTCTCTGTCTATTTTATATATATATATATATATATATATATCCATCCATCCATTTTCCAACCCGCTGAATCCGAACACAGGGTCACGGGGGTCTGCTGGAGCCAATCCCAGCCAACACAGGGCACAAGGCAGGAACCAATCCCGGGCAGGGTGCCAACCCACCGCAGGACACACATGAACACACCCACACACCAAGCACACAATAGGGACAATTTAGAATTGCCAGTCCACCTAACCTGCATGTCTTTGGATTGTGGGAGGAAACCCACTCAGACACGGGGAGAAAATGCAAACTCGATATATATATATATATATATATATATATATATATATATATATATATATATATATATATATATATATATATATATATATATATATTATGTGTGTGTGTGAATGTAATAGACATATATATTATATAATATGTAATATATAATATATATGCACTTATATATTAAAAAGAACCTTCCACATCTATGCATCTATTATATAGTGTATTTCACATCTAACTCTCTTTCTATTATAAAGTGCTTTTAAAATGACTCTCTCTCTGTCTATACTGTTCCTTCCACAGCTTTATATTAATTATACAGTGCCTTTGACATCTTTCTATCTTTCCATCTATCTCCCCCTCTCTCTATAGATAAATAAATATTTTATATTATACCATATATATATATATATATATTTTATATTCATCCATCCATTATCCAACCTGCTATATCCTAACACTGGGTCACGGGGGTCTATATTATATATTAATATTCATATTAATATTCCTCACAATAATATCCCATTCACATCATTCTCTATTGCACAGTATCTTTTACATTTATTTAACATTGTGTCTTTGCTCTCTTTTTCATGACACACAAGTATATAGCGCCTTTCAAATCTGTCTATACTGCTGTGAATTTCCCCTTGAGATTAATAAAGTATCTATCTATCTATCTATCTATCTATCTCTCTCTCTCTCTCCCTATCTATCGCTCTCTCTCCCTATCTATCTATCTATCTCTCTCTCTATCTATCTTTCCAAGAGACTGCTGCTGGAGTTTCATATCTAAGCAGACTTATCCTCCACTGATCCATCAGTGCTTTTCAGTGATGGCTATAGGATTTGATGTTTGGAGAGAAGAATTGGATTTTGACAGTTTTAATGATGGTCATTTATTTCTGAATAACATAAATACTTTTTTGGACAAGCGCTTTTTGTATTTTGATTTTTTCCCAAATATCCGTTTCTTTTGCTGTTCCACTCTGCCTTGATTTTTCCGACCGCACAGTCCCTGGCCTCACTCAGGGCTTACTGGGAGCTCAAGCCCATTTCTCAGGGTGTGTAAAGTGAGGTGACAATCCGATGAGCCGCACGTTTTTTTCTCCATTGATACCAAATATCCCAAATGCTGAAACCGCACCCCCACCTTGCCGCCGAGCTAAGTCGAGGAGGTAGACAAGAGCAGGCAGTCGTCACAGTGGGAGCTGAGCAGACAGTCCCAGTTAGCAGCCGGAAGCATTGGTGCTGAAAAGCAATAGATGGTGTCAAGAACTTTTTTAGCTGAGCACTGCAGCTGGTGGCAATAAATAGCCGTCTAATAGCAGAGGATGTTCAAACCATGACATAAGCGAATACTATTTCAACCGCAGAATATAATTTATGGGCCTACACATGTTTGAAAATGGATTTCTTTTATAAATAGCTTCTAATTCTTTTGTTCAATGAAAAAAAAGTCACTTTATAAATCAATATGAATATGCAAGCAATCAAAACCTCCACTCCAACATAATGAAGTATTAAAATACATCATTTGTGGTTGGATCACATGATAAGAGCTTTAAGTCAGAGCGTCCACAACAATAGATGCCGAGGCTGATGGTAGCCAAGTACACTTAGGACATTTTCTTATAATTGACAGATGGATTCTGTGGCATCATTTTACATACATTTGCTTCAGTTTTAAGCCAGGGATTCACATCTGGGTGAGAGGCAGAGATGCGAGGAGATTGACTCACTTTACTGCAACATCAAATATGAAGGACAATTAAAACGAGACGTCGAAAGGGTAATGTGACCCCCGAACCACACGCACTCCGGCTGTACACTCCCTTTTTACGCAGCGTCTTTCCCTCTCGACTCTGAAGGAGTGAGGTGTCGCTGACCAAGCTGCATACTTTGCTTTTCTTAACATATTCCATCACCGAGTGTGAGGAGGGCCAATCATGAGGGCAGTGAAAGTTGGACTGGCTTATTAAAACATTTATTTTAAACCTTTCAGGTAGTAAATTAAGGTCAGTTTAAATAAACTGCAGCCTTTTCACTTGGCCGTTTCAGAAATTACTTTTTCCCTGAGTAATAAACGCAAGTCACCTCCATTGTTACAAGTGGAGGATATTGGTTAATCTGCGAGATAAATCATGGCTTTGTGTATTTGGTCATGCCAAGTTTGCTGCGTATTTTTGACTCCTCAAAGATTAAAACAATGTAATGGTTATGCTGAAAAGCGAAATTCATGTAAACAGGTAAGCGGTGAGAGCGGCCTTATCTTTGCTAGCAGAAGGAAGATATTTATGGCCCCACATCATTTGCAGGGTAATATTTCAGGCAGTCTCTCAGTGTGGTCACTTTTTTCCCGTGTACTTCTTTTCTTTTCTTTTTTTATTTTTCTTTTTAACTTTATCAACCAGGAGATCTATGAAAATTTTAGCAAAGGGGTTTCAAAGGCGGATAACAAGCCTATCTTCCTCTGTTACTTCATCTAGCTCTACATCTCCTGTGATGGGTAATTAACAGTGACTGCTGACGGAGCTGAAGACTGGCGAAAGAAACGTTTTTCCAAAACACAGAATCCGGAACAGAGAAGATATGCCACCTAACATTATTAGTCGTGGACACTTCACCCTCAGATGAGAAGAATCCACTATGTTGAGGGAGGAGACATACTTTCACGACTGCGCTTTGTTATTTTTATAAGAACAAAAGCCCCTTTGTTTCTATTTTTACTCAGAGTGTTCTTAATGCCCTATCTTTGGGCTCATTTTGGCAGTGACTGGTATAAACACAGATTAAAAACTCATGTCAGAATCTTCAATGGAACCAGGTGCTTCCCAATTCACTCACATTACATATCACAAATATCAAAATGCACTGCTGATTGATGACGACAGTATAGGAGAACCAAAACTCTCAAATTGGTCTCTCTGTTGTAGGGATTGGTGTTGCAGATTGGAAATGGTGGCATGAGACAAGGATATGCTATTCCAGGACCTTCATTGTTAGACCTCAAAGATGCCAGGAATTGGTAACATCAGCAGGGGACAACATGTTTTATGCATTTGGAAAGTGATCTGAAAATCATTACTCCTGGTGAGACAGGTGAATTGTTGGTAATGGCACACATTTGAACGACATACAGTACTGTTGAAGGGCACAGGGCAGGCTGGGTCTTGGAAGGTGAATTATGTCTGCCAGGGTCTACTAGGAGGTCATTCCTGACCCTAGAAGTAGACCTAGAGCTTGGAATTTGGGAGGTGATGTCACACACGTGCGCATGGGATGCAGTCTAAGGGCTTAGGTGGGAGTAAGATACACACTCGGGGTTGACTACTTGCACGAACGCCTTCTCTCCCTCTTCCACAGATCACCAGAAGTAAAGCCTACCTAGAGCTCCTCCCACTTCTGGCTCTAGTCCACACCCTCCTACTGACTACATTTCCGCCTGAGAACCCACCTCTTCCTGCCCTCCACCTATCAAACCCGACCGTTCCTATCTGTCAGCCAGTCTTTGTTAGGACTCAGTCTTTGATGATTACTCCATTGAGATTTTTATTGTCGGTGAACCTTTCACTCTGTGGGGGTGGATCTCCAAATCTTTATCCTGTTTTTTGTGTCTCATTTACAGCAAGTCAAAGAAAGTCCTCACTTTCAGGTAGCTGGAGGGACAAACAGAGAATGCTAGTTAAAGTAGACCTCATGGGCAAATGGACAAGCCACATCCCCCAGTAGGCATCTGTTTAGGAAGGCCTGGAGAGACTGCAGGATGCCTGTTTTGTTGTCAATGTCACCTGCTCCTTATGAGTTTAGCTAACTCTTTTATGTATTTGTGATAAACTGCTCTTACATTCATATTTTGGCTTCCTTGCCATTGTTATGGGTGGAGTGAAGCCTGCCACAGTTCACACTCTCTTTATTTTTCATGTTGTAGTGAACTTCACTTTGAGCACCACCTAAATCGACAGTGGGCACTAAGAGGCCTGTTATTACAGTTTGAGAACGTGATCGGCTTAAGGTGACACTGAAAATCAAGGGCTAAGTGGACATATGAACACATTGGAAATAAGTGTTCAAATGAGGAGCTCAAGTACATGGAAAAAAATAATAAAAAATAAAAATATACACACTTATGTGGGGGGGGGGCAGCACGGTTGCGTAGTGGGTAGCACTGCTGCGTGGAGTTTGCATGTTCTCCCCGTGTCTGCTCTGGTTTCCTCCCACAGTCCAAAGACATGCAGGTTAGGTGCATTGGCGATTCTAACTTGTCCCTAGTGTGTGCCCTGCCCGGGGTTTGTTTCCTGCCTTGTGCCCTGTGTTGGCTGGGATTGGCTCCAGTAGACCCTCATGACCCTGTAGTTTGGGTATAGCAGGTTGGATAATGGATGGATGGATGGACACTTATGTGGGCCTGCCTGTGTTTTTTCCCAGGTACTTCAGTTTCATTACACATCTCAGAAGCATGTGTGTTAGTTTAAGTGGCCTAGTGTGAGTGCACACGCAGATATACTTGTGTTTGTGTGCACCCATTACAGTAATCGGTGATAGACTAGCATCCAATCCAGAGCTGGTTCATAATCATCCCACCAGAGGCCCTGTTTCCTCGTATATGTACCGTATAAAGGAAGCAGCAGGTTCAAAACAGAAGGTGGAAGATGATAACATCAAGAACTTCAAGTTTATTGTCATGAGCACACAGTACAACAAAAGTCTTAATTGCAGATCAGTGTTTGTCATAACCCAATATTTTTTGTTATGATTGACTATTTCGTAACCTTATGACCTGTGGGTTGAAACTGTCCATGAGTCTACTAGTGTGAGGGTCAATGGCCTTGTACCGAAGTCAAAGTTATTTCTTCTCAATGATGGTATATAGTAATTTGCCACAAAAATTTGTGTTCTAAAGTGAAGTGTTTTTTATAAATGTAAAAAAATTCCTTGTGTGTTGTTGGGGCTTATGCGTCCACAGGTGAATGAATAAGGATTAAAACTTACCGAACACCTCTATTTTTCAAGCTACAAAAGTTAGCGAGCATTAGTCTGAGTCCTGAGATTGTAAAACAGCATATCCATGTTGTTATAAGAAGAAAATAAAGTACAAACATTCTGCCATTATAAATGGAGACCAGCTGTTCACTTTACTCTGCCACTCGTCTTCTTCTGTGGCATCTTTCAGGGCCAGGGGTGTTGGTTCACCTCAGAAAGTCATCACCAAGCTCTGTTATTGGCACTGAACACTGATGACCAAATATAACTTGCTGGCTTTGGCAATAATAATTGAAAAAGAAAAATTGATACAATCACTTGTATTCTTTCACAATATGGAAAGACTTATTTCATTATTTCAGCAGCTGCTTCCACCATGCAGTGACAGACACTACTGCCTCACTACACTCACTTGGAGTCAGAGGCAACCTGTATGCCACCATTTCTTCTGGATCCTCACCATTTGCAACACATCAAGAGTACAATCTCAGTCGTCATTTTTTTGACCAAACATGCAAACTGCACTAGTAATCTGCCACATAAGGTGCCGCTAAGAGAGCCACCAAACAAGATGATGATCAGTCAGAGACTCAGCAAATGCTTTGTCTGCGATCTGTACCCTTGTCCCTCAGCCCTTGCCAGTGCTCTTGTAGCTCCTTTCATGCCAGCTTCTCCAGGTGGTGCAGAGCACCAGGGTTTGCAAGAATTTGTCACGTTCTCCCCGTGTGTTTATGCATTAATAGGTAGGTATGGCTGCCAGTGAGTTTACTCAATCAATCACATTGTCCCGACTTCTTTTATTTCCATACTAGCCAACCCGCGGCATACCATACGCCACATAATCAGGCCGGTTTTTTAATGATTTTTAAGCACAGGGAAAAATTTAACATTTGAAAAATCTGTAATGTAATAAATCAGCAAGAAAAGCAACATTGTAACAATGCACGGAACGAACCAGCACACAATCGTCCGTGCGGCACTCTTGCGCGGAGGGCGGAGCGGGAGGAGAGGAGAAGGACGTCCACTCCGCTCCCTCCGTCATGCTAGTCTGCTGATTTCTCGTCCAGAATGCACTTCCTGCTCATGTGCCCACCTCCAACTCGTCACTCGAGTCGTTGTCATCTTTGCACAGTCCAGATGCAGCTGTGACTCACGTAGATTTTTCATTGCTCTGTGCGGTTTTGGCTGCCTTTCTATATATAATCCACCAAGACACCCGACCACGGTGGTAGCGAGGTGGGTGTGTACAAAGTGCAGGAGCATCTAAGAAGACGCGTGTTTGTCGCGGATGCGAATTGCTGTATGTAGCGTGTAAAACAGTTTGCTATGGTGCACGCGGTCGTGCGTCGTATCCGAAAACTCGGTTTTAAAGACTGCTTACTTCATTGTGTTTTAACCTCAGTTGTAAAGGATTGTTTTAAGGATCCCATAGGATACCCCTCGCAAACCGTTTTACACGCTGCATATGGCGATTCACCTCCGCGAGTAATATGCCTCTATGAACAGTCAACGTAGCTCGGAGCTGCATGTGGCCTCTACGACAGACGAATATAAATGACGCCGTTCTTTCTGTGTCGTCGCGTATCCAATGGTCTTGGAGTTGGTGGGCGTGGCTCCTCCCTGCGTGCGCCATAGGTGTCTTACTTGTCGGCGGCTTAGTGAATCCACGCCCCTTCCGGCGTGCTTTCCATGGGTGTCTTGCCTTAGTGAGTTATATATATAGATACTCAGTAAGAGTGACTCATCATGCATTAACAAGCTGAGAATTGGTTTGTGGTGCTTCAATCTGCTCTGTCACACACTCGGACTTTTTCATTGCTTTTATTGTGCATGCGCTGAACACCACAGTAACTACGACATGCTGCTGGCTTTCTAAAATATAAGGCTTTCATTAAAAATACTGGGTAGTGTAATCAGTTCATTGCAGATTTATTGTTATTTGTACAATGACACTCATATCTGCTGTTTTCACTATGTGTCACTCAGCATGACTCTGTAGGTTCTGTCAAATAACAACACAAAATGTAATGCATGAGAAGTAAGTGACTGTTAGGAATAAATAAACATTATATGAGTACACATCTCTCTGTTATTGCAAGTCATGATAGAACACAAATATTAAAATAACAGACTTGCAGAAGCAAAAACTTCAGAATATAATTTTATGTGGCAAATTAATATTTTACCATGATTGTGAAGAAATAACTTCAGCATGAAAAATTCTGAACTAATCTTTTAATGGTGAGATTGATGTCCTGGCACCACAGATTGAGCAGGTAAACATGCTTTCTGTAAGCTGCCTCATCAGTACTGGTAATTAGGCCTATGATGGTGGTGTCATCAGCAAATTTAATTGGAGTGGGAGCATTAATTGGGCATACTGTCAAAGAAGGGGACTCCGCACATTACCCTGTGCTGTGCCCACATTGAGGGTCAGTATAGAGGATGTGGTTCTGCCAATCCACACGTGCTGTGGTCTGTTGGTTAAGAAGTCCAAAATCCAGTAGCAGAGGGTGGCACTGAGCCCTAAATAGAGGAGCTGGTGGTCAGCTTTGACAGTTCAACGGTCATCAACGCTGAACTGTAGTCCATAAACAGTGCACTGGCATAAAGATTTGTATTATCCGATATGCCAGGATGGTTTGGAGTTCAAGGAGTATGGTGTCCTTGGTGGACTGGTTGTGATGATGTGCCAACTGGAGGTGGTCATGACTACTTGGACTATTCTGATTAAATATGCCACAACACTAGCATGTTGCAATTAAGATAGCACAATAACAACATTAATAATAATAATAATAATAATAATAATATCAATGTTCTGTCTTCCTGCGGTGGGTTGGCACCCTGCCCAGGATTTGTTCCTGCCTTGTGTCCTGTGTTGGCTGGGATTGGCTCCAGCAGACCCCCGTGACCCTGTATTCGGATTCAGCGGGTTAGAAAATGGATGGATGGATGTTCTGTCTTCCATGGATGATTTTTCCTTGTGCTCTATGTTGCTGGGATAACTTCTGGCGCCCTTTGGCCCTATCAATTAGGTAAGAGTAGAACAAGGATGGACATGACATTAATACAAGAAACACTAATATAAGTTAAGTAAATATATTATATAAAACTGATTTATATGTAAATGAACAAAGCCCTAAATGCTCATGTTGATATATACAACTCTAAACCATCCAGGTGTGAATTTGTGTGCCCACAAAGGCACTTCCATCCTGTAAGAAGCTGGTGTCTGCTTTGAAAGCAATGAGGCCAGAACTTTGGATTCCTGCACTTTGTAATGGACGGCCAGAAAACTGATTAATAAAAAGAATTTGTACATAGAAGAAAAGCATAAAAAATGATTTGAAATACATAATTCCAGTAATTAACCAAATATTCTGGAAATCTCTTCTCAGTTATGCAATAGCTTAATAATAATAATTAAAGAAGAGCCTAAGTTGTATCACTACATGCATGAACGGTGCAGATGGTGGGACTCCATCACTAGCACACAATTCCTCAAGAACAGCACCCAAGTATATCATGTTGGAATACTAACTTATGCTTACTCTCAATAAAACCAACATTAAATGAAATGGTAAAGAAAGAGAAGAGTTTATCAATCTAATAATGTTTAAATCATGGCAACAAAGAGAAATAACATATTGCATGGACGTGCAAGTAAGAATTTTACTGTGCTCTGTACGTGTGACAATACTTCCACTATTACTGTTACTAATGATGTGTCCAGTATGCAGGGCAGCGTCATTAAAGAACAGACGTGTAACATAGACAGGCAGCATGGTGGGCTGCACAGTGGTTAGCGTTTGCTTCACAGAGCCAATGAGAGGTTGGTGTCAGTGTCGGGGTGGAGTTTACACATTCTCCTCCTGTCTGTGCAGGTTAGGTGCGCGCTCCCTCTACTGAACTGCAGGCCCGTCCAGGGCCGTCTCTTGCTCTAGGTTCACTTCTGCTGCGATAGGCTCCATCCCCGTGACCCTGAACTGAATTAAGACGGTTAGAGAATGTACGTATGCAATAGAAGATAGATGACCACTTGAAATAATAAGCAAAATATACATTATTTTGTTGTCCCTAAGTATTCTCTTGGATGCTGTTGTCAGTCAGGTTCAAATGTGACATTTATATGAAAGTGAGTAGCTGTGGCCTTTCAGAAGCAGCTAGCTAACTATGCCTGTGCAATGAGAATCAAGAGGATCTGAAAGACGCTATATAACAGTTTTAAGCCTTCTTCCAAAGTGCTGTGACACACCATTTCCCCACATGTAGAGAAACCGATGCGCTGACAATTTATGACAACAGTCCTGGGTGCCCAGAGATACTTCTCCCTGCTCACATTCTAACAATGAATGCATTAAACGTGGTGGTAGCATTTAATGGACCCTGTGTGGACCAGTGTGCTGGTGGTGGTGGTGGTGGTGGTGTGTGTGTCAATGCCCCCCCCCGAGCCATCCATAACTGGTCAAGTCTTGGGTCCATTCTTACTGGGTAAGCACCAGGCCATACAGCAATACAACTGAAGTAGCCAGATAAAAAATTGACGAGCAGACATAAAACAAAATAAAAAAATAATACAAGGCATGAGAAATCAACATCGGAACATGGCACTTTCTTAGAATTTCATAATCAGGTCAGTCTAGATATACAGTATTTGCATTTTAAAAACATGAAAGATAACAATTGTGTCTTAGTTAAGTTAAGTGTCTCAGGTTTCTCAAATTTCTATGCCTGTATTTATTTAAATATGACAATGTCAAATTGCGATGGATAGGCTGACCTATACTACTACTTGTTATAAAACACGTACTGTAGGTGATTTTACTTCATTGAAATGGGCCGGTTGTGTTATGAAGGTTTTTCTACATGTTTGTTTGTTTTGTTTTTTTTTGCCGTATTTTTGATGGCAATAGCTGAGACACTTTTAGGCCTTGAAAAGCCAAGATTCACGTAATTATTGACTGGATGACTGTAGTTTTTTTTTTATCATTGAAAAGTCAATACTAAGCCCAGAGTCAACCACTTATAAATTGATTACATCAAAGTCTATTAGTGAACAATTAAATATTATACCAAAAATACATGCAGTATACTGATATAAACACACCCTTCAGTTCGCCGACAGGAGCGCGATAGACATATGAGCGCAATGGACAAATGAGCGCCGACAAAATCGCCACGACAAAATCGCGAGAGAGGCCAAGAGAGTGGGAGGCGTACGTGCGCATTATGTACATATTATGTTTTAGGTTATAACTGTTATAAATGCTGATGGCATGCTGCGAACAAATAACTCAGTCGAGGGTTGGCATAACACGTCGTATACAAAGCGGAATTACCAGCAGTCAGGCAGCCAGCAAGTCTAAATACGCTCAACTATCAAGACGTCTTGCTGCAATTCTTCCGACATATGCAGGGCGTGATCTTAAGGACTATCTGCGTGCCGTGTCTCATAATATTGACTTCTAAAATAAACATTATTATATATGCTTTAAACTAGTAATTCATATTTAATGAAACTTTCGTGATTTTGACGTTGCGTTTTAATGGGCGCTGTTTTGTCGGCGCTCATATGTCTTTCGCGCAAATGTCAGGTCACTCACCCTTCATCCACATCAATATGTACTACATTAAACAGGTAACAGTCAATAAATAAATACAATATTACTTGATGTATTTTCAGTCCAGATATGAAAAGCACAGAATTATGGACACATGAAGAAAGGTTAGAATGTTCTGTGAGATACCGAAGTAGTATCACCAGTAGTTCCAATCAGAAAGTGAATATTTGAATCATAGCGGCAGATCTCGGGTCAGTGACCGCTTAGGAAAAGGTGTTCCTGTGAAACATCTCAGGCTACATCCACATCCTTGAAGAGATGACAACACTGCCGCTCATGGGATTTCTCTGAAAATTGTAGCGACTGGTGAATTATTGGTTTTTGTGCATGTGTGCAGCATTCAGACTGTACAAAACACAATTTAGGTGCATACAGGTAACAACAAGCACCGTGGAAAGCATCTCCTCTATGTCTGTCAGTCAGTCAGTCATTTTCCAACCCTAACTACAGGGTCACGGGGGTCTGCTGGAGCCAATCCCAGCCAACACATGGTGCAAGGCAGGAACAAACCCTGGGCAGGGCGCCAGCCCACTGCAGAACACACACACACACACACAGACACATACTAGGGACAAATTAGGATCAGCAATACACCTAACCTCCATGTCTTTGGACTGTGGGAAGAAACCGGAGCACCTGGATGAAACGCACAAAGACACGAGAAGAACATGCAAACTCCATGCAGGGAGGACCCAGGAAGTGAACCCGGGTCTCCTAACGTCGAGGCAGCAGCGCTACCACTGCACCTCCTCTATGTCTGCTACGTTGGAATATGGTTTTCATCTGCAAAGGGTGACCAATCAGGAAATGAGATGTTGCAATAAGCATGATCCAATCAAAAAAGGTCTACATAATAAGCATCAACAAATCAGAGCACAGTTTGAGTGCACATTTTAAAACTCTACATTTTCATTCATCTACACTGCAATGTGAAGCTGGCGTTTCCAGAAATATTTTTCAGAAGCATTTTCAGAAGTCTCCATTTCTGCCAGTTAAAATCAAAAAAACTAATTGAAGTAAAGGCAAAACATGGAAACTAATGTCTGAATTTTTCAATGAAAAAGCAGTTGTGTGGACATAGTCTCTCACACTGGCCTAAAACAGTTGTTAAATTCCAGGATCCAAAAATCAGGAGTTCACTTTTCAGGATCCAAGAAATGTACACTTCCTCACTCCATGCTAACTTCTGAATTGTGGAAAAAAAATGGAGTTTCAAAAAAAAAAAAAACTGCAAGCCCAGTCCTAATTTAATAATCCACACACCAATCAATACCTGCAGAGCATTCTGGGAAATGACTTAAAGGGGGATGGCCCTCCCACTCATCACAGTTAATCTACACACTTGTCTACAAAGACATCACCTTTAAGACAGTGCTACAACCACAGAAAATCACAATATGACGAGACTGTTAAGAGGGTGTCTGCTGTTAGCCATAAGAGACAACATTGGTGGGAGACGTGATGCCAGGGCAGTGTCACTATAAATAATAATGGTGGGGCATACAGATCTGCTTCTGAAGCTTGGATCAGCCACAAAAAAAGAATTGTGTTAAATAACACACAAAAAAAGATTAAGTTTGGCAACCACTTGGTTAGGAACTGACAATGACTTAAGAACGTTTTGTTTTGATAGAAGGAATATTAGGGGAAAGCAATTCAGGAAAGCTTCAGTCTGGTAACAAATGAGAAAAGGCTTTGATGGAGACTTTCATTAACATTTGGTTTTGATTAAAGATTAAATAGACTTGCACACATCAGACCTCTGTCTGCTTACAGATTATCATTTCACAAAAATCCCATAGAACACTGTCTCTTTCTCTCTGCTGCTCTACTAAATTAAACGTTCTTTCTAATTAGAAGTACAATAAAACTGCAAACAAATAAAGCCATGATTAGTGATGAGCGAAACCGGCAAGTTTCGATTCGCATGCAGTTTCTTGAAACGGATACCAAAATTTATTTCGTAGATGATTTCATAATTACAAAACCTGAAGCTCACAAAAGAGTATTTTAGAATTTTAAAGGCTTTGTTTGGGTGGAAAACAAGAATGCTTTTTCTGCAATAGATATTCCATAGCATGGCAATAAAATCAAATCAATTGAAACCTCTCTTTCACATCATAGTAGAGGAGTGCAGTACACTTTTAAAAAATGTGACATGCTGGAGTTTGGACACACTAAACCACACCACCATACACACATTACTGAGTTTTCGATGGCCCTGTCCACACTTCTACACTTTCATTTGAACACACGGACATTAATCTTGTTTTCGCCTTTCGTTCACACTACACCTGGCATTTTCAACCCTGGACCATGAAGACTTTGAAAATGTTCGCAAGAGTTGTATACTTCTGAGAACGCAGCCTCAGTGTTATAATGTAGACGAATAAAAACACAGCTTTTGGAAAATGGAGACTCTAATCACATTCTGATTCATTTGTGCTTATTACGTGGCTCTTCTCTGATTGGCTCATGTTGATTACAATGTGTCAATCCAAGATTGGTTACCCTTCACAGATGAAAAAACATATTCCAGTACAGCGGACATAAAATAGATGCTTTCCATGGCGTTTGTTGTGTTGCTTATCTCTATGCATCTAAATTGCATTTTGCACATGGCAAATAATGTGCCAGTCACTACAGTTTTGTGATAAATCCCGGGACTGGTGCTATTATTATACGAGTATGTGCAAGACGTTTTCTGTTGATGCTTGCATGTCTAGTTCAGGCAGATCTCTGTGTCGTGTGTTTTTGGTCATTTTAGTGTGGACGGAGATACGATGTGAGAACGCTAGGATGGGCTGAGATCAAAACTTAAAATTAACTTAAAATTAAGAGATCAAAACTTAAAACTTAAAATTAAGTTTTTTGGTGAAAGGTACTAGAGTGGACACAGCCGCCATCAAAAAACAAGGTACACAGAAAGTCTGTGCTGCCATCCACCATTACCTAGAAATTGCCTTATCCTAGCTGAGGATATGTACACTACTACAGATTTTTTTTTCCCCCAACATAAATAGAAAAATCTTTATTTAAATACAGGCAGATGCATGTGGAATTAATGCATGAAACTGCTTGTGTGAATGGCATAAATTTAGCTGGAAGCAAAAAAAAGCAACTTATCTTGCAATTTTTTTGGCAACTTGAAAAACTGAATTTGGTTGCAAATTAAATTTTGTGAGAATCTTTCCACTCATATTATGATTGATGAACTGAAAGCTCGTACAAAGTTGGACTGACAAATTCACAAATAAAAGTTCAGCTCATGCACTTAAGCTAGCAGATGAATAAATGGAAATCATCTAAAATACCCGCACATTATAAGCTGTTAGAAAAAGAGGCGAGCTCGCAATACTTTGAAAACGTGAGACTGTGCTGGTTAGCCGTCATGTCCAGGGATTTCTGGCCTTGTAATCTGACATGCTTAGCGATTTCGATTCGTGCAAATTGACTTGCTGTGGTGAAGAGATCAGCAACTGTAGCAATCAAAGGTGACATCCCCTCCGACTAGAAATCATGTAATGTGATATCACCTTTAGTAAATCATATGAAATAAATATGAGTGCCAAGGACTGAAACTGCCCATGGAGGAATTACAGCAGGCCTCCAAAGAGGAAAAAAAAGGCAAATAACATAATCACAAATGCAGCAGATAGCCTATGAAATATCTTATTTTTGGACAATCTTGGGCATCAATGCTTATTTTCTCTAAAGGGGTTAACTGCTTAAAACCAGTAGAAGAATAAAACAAAACAAGAATGAGGCAAAACCCAATCAAAGCAATAACAAGCGTCTCCTTTGTCATGCAAATTTTCAAGCAAAAGTCACAATCCAGCTTCCATAAATTCAGGACATCTGGATTTCCCCTCTTGTCCATGATAAACAACATCTGCGAGGATTGCCTTCTTAAAAATTCAGCCAGAGGATTTACTCCCCTCATCCATTACAATTTCAAAAGGAAAAAGAAAATATGGTCAGATATTAAATTTGGACTCCACTTTCACCCTTGTAGGTTAAACAAAACCCGAAGCTCTTATGTGCAATGCTAATGCACTCCTACTGGCTCTGTGCTTTCTGCCGGTCCATGGAGGTGAGAATATCTTTAAATGTATATAGTGCCTGACCGACCACCACACAAATTCCTCATCTCGCCCTGCAGGGTCATAAAGCAGATGTGAGGACAGTGCTTGGCTGGTTATCTCCACCTTTATGACATACTGTACACCATTTATTGGTTCCCTGGACCAGCTGAGCATTGATCCTTCCAGTTGTAGACTCTTGGAGAAACACGAGAAATTTAGAGTTAGGTGCAAAGTTAGCAGGGGTTTTACAAATATGCAGCTGTTGTATTTCTGCCTCCTCTCTCTGCCCGTAAATTGATTTACATGATTGTATTTCCTTTCGGTCTATCTGCTTTGCACAGACATCATTGGGTATTAATAAAAAGCCACTAAAAATATCTTTGAGAATGGAATGGCTTGGCGTTCTCCAAACTGGGTATGCTTTTCATTTGTAACTTAATCTCTGCGCCGTGTGGCAGTATTACAAGGATCCCTTTTAGGCTTCACTTTTGTTTACATTTGCATCAATCCTAATCAAGTCTTTATCTGATATAGCAACTTATATTGCGTGTGTGAAATGGGGGGGCCACTCTACCCATGCCCTCTGCACGTTAGGTGGGCTAGAAATATGGTCCCCATAAGTGCTCTTTTGTTTCCATTTACTCACTTTTTAAAAGTATGCTTTTTATCTCGCACAGTCCCTCCAAACTTCCTTTTCCAGGCTGAGCCTTGCAGAAGATCTGAACACATGTGCACAGGTCGATCAGCACTAGTGGCAGACCTCACCGACCACTGGCCTCACTTACACGCGTTAAACATGTTTAAGTATTTAAGTATTAAAGAACCAAGGGGGTCTTACATATGGAAATCATGGTAATGAATCTGACACAATGAAACAAGTCAAGCTTCACAATTAACCACATAGACATTTATCCATCCATCCATTCACCCACCCATCCAGGGTCACAGGTAAACTGCGGCAAGGCAGAAAGGATCGTTTAATTGTGGGAAATCATGTAAAGGAAATTGGAAGTGAATGAAGAAATTCACACTGGATGGAAGCTCACTTCAGATGGAAGACCTCCAAATGTAGGGGGCACAGTGTCTCCTCACACATCCATGGGGTTTGATTCCCAGCCCACTCGTAGTCTGTGTGAATTTTTGTATGTTTCTTCCAATGTCTGCACTGATTATTCTTTGTGTGGCCAATGCTTATTAGCAGTGGTAAATGGGCCTCGTGAATGACTCTGGGTGTGTGGCTGTGCATGTAGTCCTAATGTTCAGCTCTACCACGATCTACTCTCACCCGTGCAATCCTAATTTTCCATTAACGTGGTTTAGAAAATACATCAGTTGCTGCAACATACCAATGGGTGCATCATCAGTAATGTGACCTGGGGGTCCTTGAGGGTTTCAGGCCTTCCAGCATCAGACCTCTTCTTCCAGGTGACCCAGCTAGAGTTGACCCGGTCAGTCACAACTTGCATCCCAGAAGTGACTGTCCATGGCCACCTAGTGGTTTCTCTCCGAGCCTTGATAATGACCTAATTGCCGCCTGCCTGTACTTTTCTTGAGTGCAGCCCCAAACTGGATTCTCTAACCTCTTGTCAGAGCCATGACTCTGTCATATAACTTAACTTTAACTATCTATGTCTTCCATGTAAGAAAATAGCTTCCTAGGTTTTGTGTGTTATTAGTTATATGTTCATGAAGCCTTCTGGGTATTTAGATGCTCTGTTTGTTTTGTTTTCAACTGCAAAGTGAAAAATGTATGTACTGTATTATCAACTTTTCTTATTTTTTCCGTTTAAGCACTCTATGTAGCTGTGATCATTTTTGAAGATTTAGGATGCAATATCATTTAATGAACAATTGCTATATTCTTGTGAGATGTGAACTCCATCCCCTCAATTTTTTAACTAGCTTATCCTTTTTCGAGTCCCTAGAAGGTCTAGTAGTAGTGCGGTTGTTGACTGTTTTATTAGCGTTGGGCACAAGACAAGAAGCAGGCCTGGATAGGGCACTAAACCATGACAGGGTGCTCTCACACGTACACCCACACCGGCCCAACGCACTGTTACCAAGTCAATTACTAATATGAATTACTCAATAAATTGTTCTAATTTTATACGCTCTCATAGCTAATAACTGATATATATTTGAAAGTAAATACATCATTCACAGTGAACAAACATATTTGTATTCCTCTACTTCCATCCATCCACCTTTCCATCCATTCTTTAACCTCCTTATCCAGTCCATTGTTGCTGGCACCTGGTTCCTACCCTGGCAGCACACAAAGATACCCATCATTATTAAAAAGGAGATGAACCACAGTGGAATTCAACTAAAAATCACAGAAGGCACTTCACCACAATGCAACAAAGAACTCTTTACTGAAAAGGTCTTCAAAAGTGCTTAGAGATACTACAGTAAGTGTGATTCAGTAGAAGCTCTAAAATGTAATCCATGAAACACTGGAAAGTAGATATGAGTGCCAAATGTGACAGTTCATTCCAGTGTACAGTCACACAAAGCCATGGAGAGCAAACCTAACCTGACCTCCTCAAGAACTAGATGACAATACTTGGGTATGGTATGGTGCAGTATGGTATTGTGTTTTATAACCTAATCTGCATATCATTGGGATGTGGTAGGCAAAGTGAAGAACCAGAGAAAAAGGCATGAAGAGAAGTGTCCATGACTCAAACCCTGGAATCTGCAACTTGGATGCAACAGTGCTAACCGTAGTTCAACTGATATACTTTCTCACCATTGTTTTGTTAAGGCGATGAAGTCAAGTGTGATTTCTGAAGTGCATCCATTTAAGCCAGACAGTAAGAGCCTGGTATGATTGTATTAATAATACCTGCTCCTCAGGTAATGCCGAAAGAGTCTGGCTGCAGACCTCCAGTGGCAGATCCCTCTGTGGCTCCTCCAGCAAAGGGACACTGTGACATCATTCAGGAGTCTGTGCCATGGTACCGTGGTGTGGGGTCTGCCAATGGAGGGCTGCAGACAGACCCTTCTCAGTTAATGAGGAACATCACCATTTACAAACTTCAAACACAATTTGTGCATAATAGCACAAGCTTATGGCTGTCAGCCAATGAGCCTCAGACTTGGAGAAGATCTGCTCGAGGCCTTGTCTTGATATGGTGCTGGGGTAGTATTGCCTCAAGGACACTGCAAGGCTTATGGTGAAGAGGGCAATCTGAAATGAGCCTGGAGAGGAAGAAGAACTCATTAAAGCTGCAACACTGAACAGAATTAAAAGCCTTTTACCACACTCCATGTCGTGTTGCAACCCACAGATGCTCAGTTTTATGAAATCCATTCTATGCTGGCTTAAATCCATTGTGACTGCTTTAAGAATGTTTTAACATTAACTGTAGAAGATGGGTAAAAGTTTACTGATGCACACATAAAAATTAAATAACATGATCTTCATAATGTGCAGATATTAGACCACGTCGGTCAGGGCAGGGTAGGGTTGTCAAACTCAGAACATGAAGGGCCACGGCGGCTTCAGATTTAATTCCAGCTCCATTTTTTAACTTATGATCACTTATTGCCGTTAATGGCAACAACTTCTCTTGATTTAATTTTAATGCATTTGCTTTTTAAGATTAAGTAACCTGAATTATTTATTTTTCCTTAACCAGCAGCCAAATAATAATGAGATATCAATCAAACCAACAGATCGCCTGCTAACTCAGATCCAGCAGGGTCACCATTTTTCATCCAACTGATTCCCTAAACTGCCTTTTCTTTGTTTTAACAAGTCCCATTATTTAATTCTAGGGCTTCTTAGAGCAGGGGTCCCCAACCCCCAGTCTGCGGGCTGCCATCTGACAATCGGGCCGCGAGAGAACTGCTGGCAATGGAGAAGGGCTACAGCAAAATGGCTACCCCCTTCACGGGCGGGGCTTTGCAGCGGCACAAAGAGAGGTGAGAGACCGAGCTGAGGAGAGATACTAGTACATACTACAGGTAAAACTCCGTTACAAGAATATCTTTACAACGAGATTTTTATTACAACAAAGTATTTTTATGGTCCCGACAGTTTCACCATACGACATGAGTCTATAGAAATCTCGTTACTATGAAGTACATTCAGCAGATACTTTCATTACAACGAAGTGACCTTGAAATGCTTGAATGAATCATCCACAGAGCAGCTAGTTCTGTGGTCGCAGCTCAGTTGTGCACATTTGCACAACGATCCCCAAAAGAAACATTTCTTTCTTCGAACTTTCCTTGTACTGTTTTTTTGCTGTTTTTGCTTTCTGTGGTTTTCAGTAATACCTTCTGCTTATTGCTCGTCAACATTTGAAAAACATCCATTGGAATTTAACTCATTGTCATCCTCCTATAGAAACGGCAGACATGAAAAAACAGTTCATATTAGAAAAAAAAACGTTACATTTTTTGCAGCACTCTATTGTGACAAAAAGAAAAAAGACGTTGCCAGTGAATTCGGAATTTTGCCATCAACACTGTCAACTTTCTTGAAAGACCGAGCAAAAAGAGAAGAAAAATCTCGGGTTGCAAATGTATGCGAACTGCTGCATTTGAAGATACCGAAACAGCAGTTTTTATGTGGCTCAGTGATGCTCGTTCAAGAAACATTCCTGTTAATGCGGCACTTATTCAAGAAAATGTGAGCTTTCTAAACTCTCTTGGGACCTTCTCCAACTGGACGACATGCCGAAGATCATCCCGAAGTGCGATCACCGCGTCTGTGGAAGACTGTTTATCCATTGCTGGGCAACAGCAGGGTGACAGCGCTGCTGTGGCTCTTCACCGAAGGAAACAGAAAAGATCTCGATGGGTGATACAAGGAACATTGTAAATGCAGGTAACAGGATTACTTGGCCACTAACCTGGCCATGACCCTGCCTGTCTGCTATGCCTGTGTATAGGAGAGTGGCAGATCAAATATAAATAACCGTGCTGTTCCTGTTTCAGGGCAGCACGGTGGCGCAGTGGTAGCGCTGCTGCCTTGCAGTTAGGAGACCGAGGTTCGCTTCCCGGGTCCTCCCTGCGTGGAGTTTGCATGTTCTCCCCGTGTCTGCGTGGGTTTCCTCCCACAGTCCAAAGACATGCAGGTTAGGTGGATTGGTGACTCTAAATTGGCCCTAGTGTGTGCTTGGTGTGTGGGTGTGTTTGTGTGTGTCCTGCGGTGGGTTGGCACCCTGCCCAGGATTAGTTCCTGCCTTGTGCCCTGTGTTGGCTGGGATTGGCTCCAGCAGACCCCCGTGACCCTGTGTTCGGATTCAGCGGGTTGGATAATGGATGGATGGATGGATGTTCCTGTTTCAAGCTGAATAAAGCTGGTTTTGCTAAAGTACTGAGACTCAGTCTTGTGTTTTGGGGTGTAAGACAGAGACTAATAGCGCGTACCCGATCTTTTAGGATTCACTTCTGTGGCGCCTCACTGCAGCGCTGTGAGCCTGCTGTTGCCCTGGACAAACAATCTTACACAGACGCTGCAATCGCGCTTCGGGACGCACTTCAGCGAGACATTCTCGTTGGGTGGCGGGGATCCCAAAAGAGTTCAGAAACCTCACGATCTGAAGAAGAAAAGGATGATTTGGCTTCTGATTGATAACATAACATGCTTCCACATTTTGATAATGTTCACTTTAAATCCTTCCCACCGAATTGCACAGCAGTGCTTCAGCCATTGGATTTGGGCATCATTCACACCCTGAAAGTGTATTATCACAAGGAAATGCTGAGAAACATTCTCATCAGCATAACGTGTAGACAGGAGGAGATTAAAATTAATGCGAAAGAAACTATTGAAATGATTGCAAATGCCTGGATGCAAGTTAAAGAAGCACTATAGCAACAAATACAGAATCTCATTACAACAAAATATTTTTAGGTCCCTGGCAGTTCATTGTAATAGAATTTTACCTGTATTTGCACTACAGGCATACAGGCACTATTGGGCACCCCACCTTTACCCACTCTGCATGCAGACTCAGTATCCAGCCAGGCTGGAGGAGTGCTGGAGGAGCCCGAGGAGGAAAATCTGAGGCAGCAGTGGAATAGCAGCACATGGGGCAGAGGCAGAAGATACCCGTTGTTCAAGCTGGCAGATAAAGTGGCTGCATTCAAAGCCAAACTTGATTTATGGGGCCGACGAGTGAACATTGGGATTTTTGATATGTTTCAAATGTTAGCAGAGCTTGATAAAGATACCAAGCCAGGGCCTTCTTTCTCCCAGCTGGTGTATGATCGCCTATCTCAGCTTTCAATAGAGTTTGAGCATTATTCCCAACCACAAAAGACCCCCAAAATGGGAACGAATGGATCTGTAACCCATTTGTGAATAAGCTAGGTGAAGCAACTTTGTCTGTGCTTGAAGAGGATCAACTGCTTGAGGTTGCAAATGATGGTGGCCTTAAAAGTATGTCTGAGAAAACTTCAAATCGCCATACATTTTGGATTAAAGTCAAGGCGGGATATCATGAGGTTTCCACAAAAGCATTGAAAAGCCTGCCTCAATTTCCAACATCCTATCTTTGTGAGGCAGTGTTTTCTGCAGTGACAGCAACCAAAACGAGATCACAGAGCAGACTGAACATAAGCAGCACACTTCGCGTGTCACGGTCTTCCATCATCCCCAGATGGGATTATCTGGTTGCAGGAAAACAAGCTCAGGGCTCCCAGTGATTCTACATTATAGTAAGTTGTATAATTTCTATTACAATATTATAACTTAATAGTAATAGAAATATAATGTAAATTGTGTATTCAAATGCCCTACAAACCTGCCCCAAATCCACCCCAGTCCCTGGAAAAATGTGATTATATAAAAGCAGTTCTTGGTTTCAAAGGTTGGGGACCACCACTGTCTTAGAGCACTCATTCTGTCACATAAGACTTTCAATAAACTCTTGATTTTATTTTTTTTGATCTTTTGAACACCACCAGCAAGCTTTGTGGACCAGAGCAGATTAATAGTTTTTCAGAGAACAGCTTCACTACTACATTATCAATTAAAAAGGCAGACTTTGGACTCCATTTTTGCCTTTCCTCGATACTATACCATGGCAGTTTTAACCCCCCTGAAAAACAAAGACTATTGAGACCACTCTCCAGTGTGGTATATTTCTAAAAAAAATCAGCTTGATGTTGCAGTGTAGATGGATGAAAACGAAGAGTTTAGAAAGCGGAGACTGGTGATTGGTTTGTGCTTATTTTGTGGCCCTGGCCTGACTGAATCCTGCTCATTCCATGACTAGTTATCCTTCACAGAAGAAAAACAGATTCAAACATAGTGGACACAGGCGAACTGCTTATATGGCGCTTGTTGTGCAGCTTACTTGTACACATCTTAAGTGCACGTTGTACAATTTGAGTGCTGCAGACATGTGCAAAAGTCAAATCATTTACCAGTCACTACAGTTTTGCAGAAAATCCTACGGCTGGCAGCGTAACCATCTCTTCAAGATGGACACTTTCTCCTCCTGTTTCCTCCTACGTGTGCATGGCTAGTGGAGGTGAACGCCTATGTCACATGCATTTTCGGTCATTTTGGTGTGGGACGAGACACACTTATAAACACATTTTTAAAAGGAAATATAGTAGTGAAGATGTAGTCTAAGATGCTGATAGGCAGGAATTACATAAAGACAACAAGATTTGTATTTTAAACTGGAGTCTGGACACACCTGATAAAGGCTTAGGGCCTCAAAGTGTTAAATTGCTAACTTCCATTTGATTTTCCAGAATTTGAGCTAACTTTTCTTTTGTGGATGTTGAACTTTTCTGGTCATTCTGTAACAGACTACTGTGATGAATGCTCACTCTTCGACATTTGATGAAAAATGAATAAAGGACACAATGAACAGGTTTCCTCCTGCCTGGTTTCTGACTCAAAGACAATTTACCAAATTTATCCTAGTAGAGGATAAGCTACTTTCTTTAATTAATATATTGATTTCTTCGACAGAGGGAAATTCACACAAACCCTGGGAGAACATGTAAACTCCCTACAGACAACAGACAGGTGAGAGATTGGATGCATAAGGTAGTGACAACGCCACACTTTGCGGCCTAACACAAACCTTAGCAAATGGGGGAAAAAAGTTGAGTTACAAAAAGAGAAAATAAAAATTCACATTTTAGATACCGAAATGTCATTTTCCAGCATAGACCTGCATTTGTTTGTGCCTACCTGGTAATGCATTCACATTCTAAATTTCATAAGCAGCACACCACAGGAGTTTTAGGTGAAATTCATTCTGTTCTGTTGCCAACAGTTTACATCCCTTTTCTTGTATTTAGCGACAAGCATTTCCATGACACAAAGCCAAGACCTCCATTCCTGAAGCAGTCCCAAGAGAGATGACTTGTAGTCAGGGCCGCATTAAGACTCTTAGATGCACTACTTTTGGTGCCCCCTTACACTAGTAATTCAAAATATTAAAACAATAACAAAAATAAATACATTTTATTTTATTATCGAAAATTCGAAATTACACAAAACATTTTGACATGAAAACTGTAGATTTACCATTTTGATTAATTTATTTATGGCTTTTGTGTCAATTTAACAAATCTATTTACACATATTCTTAGTACAAGATTTGAAGAATATTTTGTGAAAATTTTGTTAATAAATCATTATTAGTAAAAAAAAGTTATAAACAATTTTATCCAATAGTAATCAGCTGTACGATTTTCACTTTTATTTAATGTAACTGAATTAAAAATATCCAAGAATAGAATTAAATAGACTTACTGGAATATTTTTTCCTCAAACTGGGACGATTTTTTTGTTTTTGCTTAAAACAGAATATAACGCTTTCTTTAAGTTAAATAACAGATAATTCATGAAACACAACAATAACGTGATAATACTCTTTAATCAACTACTATTATTTAAAAATATAAAAACATATTGTTTTGAATCGAATTATTTTCACAATATTTTGACATAACATGTGGCGTTTAAGGGAATCACCATGAAATCCCCATCGTAGATGGCACCAGTATGCAGAACGCACTGTGTAAGGCGCCATCTACGAACAGTGACGGCATAGGGAGGTACAGGGAGGCATTATTCATTTTTCATTCAATTTTGAAAATGGCTATACATTTAATTAATTTAATAATTTATGTGATAAATTCTGCCATGAAAAATATTTGTGGTGCCCTCTTTACCCTTGATGCCCTAAGCATGTGCTTACTTTGCTTATACAGTTTGGTTAATCCGGCACTGCTTGCAGTGTTGTGTGTAATTTTAGTGCCATTAACAGGAGCAAGTTGCCACGGAATAAGACGCAGGACAAATAAAACGGGTCTTTAAAACTGTTTGTTTTTGTTTTTCAAATAAATCTGGATCATTAAACTATACCTTACTGATTTAGGGAAAAATAAAGCTAATGAGGACGTCGATAGTCGGACGCGCTCCTGTGTTCCAGCTAAGGGTGAAATTTTATGTTGGCAGCTAATAAAAGATTATCACTTGCTTTGAAAATGATTTAAATAATTTTGCGTAAGAAAAGGAAAATTAAGTTGTTTTCTATCATCTTTGATGACAAAGGACGCCAGCTGACATGTGCTTACAGCATTTTAGCATAAAACCTTAACAAGTCTTTTCGGGTCTAAGGCTTAGTCAAGGGACAAATATTCAACAAACAAAAAACTGACAACTGAAACAGCCAAAAAATGTTTAGACTTTTTTAGTCACAGTATTCAACTGTATGAAGCTTTGCTAGATTTAGGCAGCACTCGATCAACACTTACAGTCACACGCTCCACTGGGACTTGCAGGTCAGATTTAATACTTTGTGGTGTGGGACGTCATTTTAATGCTATAGGGCAGGACTAATGTTGGTTCTCTGTTTAAGTAGGCGGGGTGGAACAAAAAAAAAAATCAATTTTGCTTATCCCTGTGGCATGAATCCACACCAGAAAGATCTCACTAATGAAAGTATTGAAAAACATTTGCATCGAGTTTGTGGTTTGATGATTTTCCAGGATAATAGCTGGCAGCCATTTGGCACAGTGAAGGTCTGAGAAAGAGAAGGAGAGACAAAAAACCTTCAGTGGCAGCTAAAACACAAATTATCATGTCAGTTCAGGAAATGGGATACCACCAAGTACAAATAAATAACCCTTGCAATTGCATTAGGTGCTTGGAAATATGCAACAAAACAAAGGGAATTGGAGCCATGATGTGCTTTCAAGAGTGAGGTCAGAGATTATTCTCTTGCTTTATAGGTGGGAACACATGGTTTTCAACTGGATGAGCTGAGAGGTTCTTCACAGCAAGGAGATTCATGGATGGACCAGGGTGATGTGGTAGAATATTAGACTGGAAATATCTCTCTATTATAAAAGAAAATCTTGAGACGAAACAATACTATTGCCAAGAGATTTTTTTCAAGTCCAGCCCTTCTCTCAATCATTTCTGGCTAACAGCCCACACCCACAGTCCTCTCACTTCTCATTCATGTGAATGCTTTTGTCAGACACAGTTCCTGCGCTTTTCAGCTCTTATAAATTTTTACATTTTTCTCACTTTAAGTTCCCAATAAAAGAAGACTTATTATGTCCAAACCTTATTGAAGAATTTCATCCCAAAGGGTTACCAACAAAAGAAATGACTACACGGGCAATCCTAGCACCTAGAAAAGATGAAGTCAAACGAATTAATGTGAAAATTGTTGATCGCATACATAGCAAATTGGTTAAATGCGTATCAATAGACTATACTGAAACAGTTAGTGGTGATATTGCGGAAGATGAAAACATCAACTTAAAATATCTCGTAGAATACCTACAACCATTAACACCAGCCAAATTACTGTTGAAAGAAGGATGTATCGTAATGTTACTGCATAATTTATGTCTGAGTGATGGGCTATGCAATAGGACAAGATTAGTTGTATTCAAAATTGGTCGAACAATTCTGACATGTAAAATTTTAACAGGCAACAAGAAAGTTAATGTAGTACAACTTCCGCAGATAACATTAGACACCAAAGACATCAAAACCTGGATATGCCATTTGTATTAAAACATTTACAGTTTCCCATTAGAATAGCTTTTACAAAGACAGTTAACAAATCACAGGGACAAACATTCAAAAAATTCAGTTTATTTATTAGAGAGAAAGAAACAATATTCACTCACGGGCAGTTATACGTTGCAATGTTACAATGTAAGTCCAAACACGGAATCAAAATTAAATGCGATATTGACGAAAAGTTAATTCAAAAAATTGTTTTTACTGAAGTTTTACAGTAAAAGTGTAAGTTTAAAAAGTATTTGCGTGTTAATTTCAAAGCCAAACAGAATGAAAACATATATCGCAACAAATACCTCTAACGCAACATGAAACAATTTTCTTTCAATTTATTACGTATTATAATTTTTTACTATGGTTAATTACTCACTGTAATGTAAAAAAGTTCTATTATGCATATGTATCAATTCACATGAAAATAACAATCTGTTTAAATTGTACATCCGCTTCATCATACGCGAGCAGCAGATCCACGAAGTGGCTAGCGAGTAGCACCTGCCCGGGGGTTGGCAAGCAAAGCGAGCAGGGGGCAGAGCCCCCTAGTATTAAAGAAAGAAATCTTGTCCTCAAACTAGGACCTCTTTAAGTCAAGAACCAGGCAGGAGGGAGCTCGTCCATTGTGTCGTTTATTTACTCCACAGCAATTGCTGAAGAGGGTACATTCATTGCAGTAGTCTGTTACAGAATGATCAAAAAAAATAAGGGCAGAGATCCATTTTATACATAATTGAATTTACATAACAGTGCTGAATTAATCCCGACATTTACTCTCAATGGTTTGTTGTCATACACCCAAAAAACTTACTGAAATAAAAGTCTATTCTACTACACTCTTGTTCTTCTCGTATCTCTTAGGTTCAGCTGTTATCCTTGAAATCTCTGTGTATGTGACAACCGTCCAGTCTTGTCGTTTACAGGACATCTCTTAATCATCTCCATGTACATTTTGTGTATTACATCAACCATTCTCCTAGCACATCCTTGTCTTTTATTTACTTTTAACCATCTCAGTAGTCCCCTTAAAGACAAATGCTTAAATATTTCAATGTGTACTGTTAACCAAAATACTTAACTATTGTTACCTCCTTGTGCTGAATAATCACTCAGTATACAATCTGTGTCAGGCTCCGTCATAAACGCCCAACTGGAATTTGAGAGGATAAATGCAGCTGCAGTGGTGAGGGTTCACCGACAAAAGCGCGATAGATATATGAGCTCCGACAAAACCGCGACGGACAAATGAGCGCCGACAAACTCGCTAACTGGTTTTCGACAAATGCGCACCGACAAAATCGCCATGACAAAATCGCGAGAGAGGCCAAGAGAGTCGGACGCGTACGTGCGCATTATGTACACATTATGTGCTAGGTTATAACTGTATTCAAAGATGCCAATTGCACTGAGTTTCGTTCCTCCGGAAGATGTTAGGTCCGCTTTCGATGAACTGAGCGAGAGTAGACCCGACAATCTCCAGAATGTTTATGATTACTGGGAGGACAATTACGTTGGTTGACTGAGACGCAATCGTATACAAAGCGGAATTACCAGCAGTCAGGCACCCAGCAAGTCTAAATACGCTCAACTATCAAGACGTCTTGCTGCAATTCTTCCTACATATGCAGGGCGTGATCTTAAGGAAGTATCTGCGTGCCGTGTCTCATACTATTGACTTCAAAAATAAATATTATTATATATGCTTTAAACTAGTAATTCATATTTAATGAAACTTTCGTGATTTTGACGCCGCGTTTTAATGGGTGCTATTTTGTCGGCGCTCATATGTCTATCGCGCAAATGTCAGGTCACTGTGGTGAGGACTCTCTCTCTGTGCTCTCCGTGCTCCTGCTACCTCTTTCCCTTGGTGCTGTGAAAGCATACAGATGTTTGGAGGGCCACAATTCAAAAGTACTAGTATTGAACAAGGTGTGGTAAGATTTTTTTTTAAAATAATTTTAAAATAATGATACAGACTAATACATCAAAAAAGTGAAATCTAAAATATAATTTTTAAAACAATAATAGCAAAAAAATAATAGCAATAAGTGGAGTTAAAATATACACTATATATGAAAGAATAATATTTTGGATAACTAAATGAGTGCCAAGTTTTTAGGGTCATTTTCTATTACGGAAAAGATTTTGAGGTTAGCTCTTCTCAAAACATAAATCCCTTTACAAATGTGCAAGTTCTTTTTAATATAGATCCACATTACTAATTCTGACTCTTTTTTTACTCTGACCTTTAACAGTACTTGTGGGTATACAGCTAACACTTTATTCTATGCCATACTGTGTTATCATATCAAATGATGATAGCCAACAATTCATTCTGTATCATGATGTTGTAACAATTCTTTCGGTGTGTCCTCCTCACCCGCTGACCTAACTAATGCACTTAGTCCCCATTGGTAGAAAAGAGAAAACGTGCAGGCAGCAAAGCAGGTTTAATAAGTTTTAATCTGTAAGTATTATTCAAAAAGCTAGCACCATAATCAAATACAAATAGAATGTGACAATTCACACCATACAACATGGATCATCCGGCAGCTCCGTAAGCAGTTGGAGATCAGCAACACCACCAATAAGCCTTCTGGTGTCCAGGCTGTGCTTGTCTTATTGTTCGAAGTCTCAGGAGTGACTTTAGACATTCTCGATTTGGCTTCCCTTTCTGATCAGCTCATTTGTCTGACCTTATGTATCTTTAATTAAGTTTGGTTCTGTCCACATTTGTCCATGGCTCATAATCAAAATACTGCCATCAAAAGTGATTTTCGCCCTTCTGAGCTTAGTAAATTAAGCATCACAGATCATAAAACTAACTTTATGCCTCTCACATGTAATGTTTGAAGCTTCGCTTTCAGATGCAGCTCTCAAGAAACCATGTCAGACGCAGAAGGTTATAGTAAAGTATGTGAAGACCACCCTACACCCAGAACAGGGGGGCTGTAGTGGAGCATGCTTTGAAAATTATAATCTGTGTATGCACTTGGTGGCAACTGCATTTGATTTAAACTGGTTCTTATCTCTCATCAGTAAAGACACACACAACTAAATAACACAGAACAACTTACCATACAGCTTATTTTTGTATATCGTTCTTCACTGAATGCTGGCGCAGAGTGCTGTGAACAATTCTTATTTTAGAATGTACTAATTACTACTTGGGCAGCGCGGTGGTGCTGTGGGTAGCGCTGCTACATCGCAGTTAGGTGACCCGGGTTCGCTTCCCGGGTCCTCCCTGTGTGGAGTTTCATGTTCTCCCCGTGTCTGCGTGGGTTTTCTCCCACAGTCCAAAGACATGCAGGTTAGGTGCATAGGCAATTCTAAATTGTCCCTAGTGTGTGATTGGTGTGTGTGTGTGCGCGCCCTGCGGTGGGCTGGCGCCATGCTCAGGGTTTGCTTCCTGCCTTGTGCCCTGTGTTGGCTGGGTGTGGCTCCAGCAGACCCCCCGTGACCCTGTAGTTAGGCTGTAGCGGGTTGGAGAATGAATAGATAATTACAGAAGTGGTACACATATAAGTGCAGATTTCTTAGAAAACACAAAGAACAAGGTAGAAACTGATTAAACATAAATGGAAACAGCAGTATCTGTCCATAAATTAATTGATCAACTATGGCCAATTAACAACAGAGGAAATCAAAAAGAGAAAAGTTAAGAACAAAGTCGGGCACAATCAGAGTCCTGGAGACCCCGGCCACCTACCCCTTCCTGGGCTTTCAAAAGTGGTCTGTGCTGGCCGTCCAATCTGATGAGAGAATCTTTCCGTCCGATGATTCCAGTGCTCCTGTATCTGAGATGACTTTTCCATATGCAGGAGAGCAGCCTGGCAGTAGAGCAGTGGCACCAAGTACCATATCCACAAACCTGGGAAGAGAAACAGGTTGGTAATGGTGTAAAAATATTGTATTATTTATATTTCTGGACAGATGACTAACAAGCAGAACTACAGTACACAGTAACCGTACATTACAAAAGCAAATACAAAGAAGGTACATTTTGCTTATAACATTGGCAGCTGTTTTAACATACAAATGTAATAAAGTGGGCGGCACGGTGGCGCAGTGGTAGCACAGCTGCCTCGCAGTTAGGAGACCCGGGTTCGCTTTCCGGGTCCTCCCTGCGTGGAGTTTGCATGTTCTCCCCGTGTCTGCGTGGGTTTCCTCCGGGCCCTCCGGTTTCCTCCCACAATCCAAAGACATGCGGGTTAGGTGGATTGGCGATTCTAAATTGGCCCTAGTGTGTGCTTGGTGTGTTTGTGTGTGTCCTGTGGTGGGTTGGCACCCTGCCCAGGATTGGTTCCTGCCTTGTGCCCTGTGTTGGCTGGGATTGGCTCCGGCAGACCCCCGTGACCCTGTATTCGGATTCAGCGGGTTAGAAAATGGATGGATGGATGTAATAAAGTGTCATTTGCAAAAGTCCTCAGTCACACTTATAAGCATTTCTGCTTCTTCGTCATACACAGAATACTATGATGTGATGTTGACTGAACGTCACTGCTGCCTGCACTGTGTTGCACTTTTTGAACCACAGACACAATCATTAAGTAGTCAGGTCTCTCAGGCGACTTGGGAATGTGAGTTCATAGGCACCTATTAGGAGTTAGATGTTCAAGCCTGGTGCTACCATAACCAGAAAGAGGCTGACCTGGACTCTGACGTTATTCCAGAACTTGACCAGAATTGACACAGGATGGAATTTTTTCTGATGTTTTGTGTGTAAATGCATGCTGAAGGTGCAGTTTGGTTGGGAGAAGGCTCAGTGGTGTGAGAAAGAGGAGTTAGCAGTCAGAATTGAGAGAAGCAAAGAGACAAAGCTGTGAGGTTTGAAGGTTACTTCAGGTTTGCACAAGTGTGGTGAGCCATACTACCTGATCACAATAGACACGTATTTTATTTATTTATTTTTTTTTTTGCACCAGTGCTTCACGCAACTCAACCTATAGCTATGAGATCCGTAAAGTAATTCTAGACAAAGGCTGTCAAGCACCCATCATCCTCTTCAAACATTACCTGCCGTAAAAGGAACACACAAAGTAAAAATGGCACAAGTTTAATAGGCCCATTGCTATTCTAATGATACTCCGACAAGTTTTAGCTATCAGCCCAAACCAAAGTCATACTTACAGTTGCAGCAGAAAGTTACTTCAATGGTTGCTCCTCTTTTAGGCCATGTGTGAAAAGTCAATTTAACATCTTGACTCCCACAGTCAAAAAAAAAACCAATTTTGTTCAATGTACAGGGCTATTCAAAATGAAAGAGCAGGTTTCAAAAATTCATTGAAAACAAACTGTATAAGACAGAAACACATTCACAGATAGAGGAATGTTCAAAGTTTAAAAGCCCACCTAAAAGTACCAGTGAATGCCACGGAGCGCTGTTTCTCATTTATGGTAAAATGGCGCCAACACCACAAGAGAAATCATTTTGCGTGCTGCAGTTTGCAAAGTGCGAGTCCATTGTTCAAGTGCAACCTGAATTCCGCCAACGGTTCAACAAACAGCCGCCTCTTTATAAGCAAATTTACGAGAGGCATAAAAAATTCCCCAACTTCAAGAAGATTCGAATGACTTCATTTTCATGGAAGATGGTGCCCCGCCTCATTTGCACTTGGAGGTCCGACATTACCTGAACTAAACCATTCCAGGACGATGGATTCGAAGAAGTGACAACAAGATCTTGCTCATCATCTATGGCCTCCCAGGTCTCCAGATCTTACCCTCTGCAATTTTTATCTATTGGTGTACATTAAAGAGAGAGTGTTTGTTCCACCTTTGCCCGCTAATCTTGAAGATTTGCGACATTGAATTGAGGAAGCTGTGAATTCAGAAACTAGGGACCAGTTGACTCGTGCGTGGCAAGATATGGTCTACCATTTTGATGTTGAGCGCATGTAACCTCAAGGACCATAAGACCCAGCTTTGAACTTTCCTCTATCCAGCGATGTGCGGAATGGGTTTCTGTCTTATACAGTTTGTTTGAAATACATTTTTGAAATCTGCTCTTTCATTTTGAATAGCCCTGTATAACCACTGTGTTATTTTAATATACTAATTTCAATTTATTTTGTTATTGAGCAAAAGCAGATAATAAAAATGATTTTCTATAAAAAAAATCTGTTTGAATTACCTTGTAGTTGGTGAATGGAACAGAAAATTGTGCACAATTTAGATTTTGCACAATTTGTTGCAATCGGATCTCACAGTTTCCATTTGTATTTTGCAGTGGTGAGATGCTAATCACTAAATGATACTCAGATGGTTGTAGTCCTACAAATGTAGTTTACTTTTTGTGAAAAATAAATGTTATCCAAAATATCGCTAATAATAATAAAAAAAAACAACTGAAAGTGAAATATTCTGTTCTGTGATGCCGAGCTGCTTTTTTCATTCTTATTCCAAACGCATCACTATTCTCTGTTTAAATGTTACCCTGAATCTGGTCGCTTTTGGTGCTACAGCTCAGAAGACGGTTTACAAGATATCTCATAGATGGAGTCCATCTGTAGATCGTTTACGAGATAACTCATCTTTAGCAGTCAACATGTTAATCGCTTTCAGCACAGATACAAACATTTGACCAAAACTGATTTCCCACTTCACTTTCTGTCAAGGTTTCATGAGAAAACAGGTTGCTTGAGTAAAGGTAGGATGTGAGAAATTGGAAAAGAGAGACATGAATTGATACAAGGTGTCACAGACGCCTAAAAGAACCGGAAGGTGACAATAATAGCTTCCGGGTCAAGAGAGGGCAACCGCCCTGGATTAAAAGAGGACCACGGGAAAGGGACAAAAAGATTTTAACCCGTTGGGACCCGTGGCCACCGCCAGGGGGCGCCTTAAGCCTCAACAGACCAGAGGAATTGTCACTTCCGCCACACCAGGCAAGATGGCGGCTGAACCTGTCAGGAACGCCCGGAGTGCTTCCGGGGCAAAGGGCAGCACTTCCACCACACCAGGAAGTGCTGCCGGAAGATCGTTTCCAGCCACCTGGAATGCATCCGGGTGGGAATAAAATGTCCCGCCTCCTAACTGTCGGGGAGCTACAGTCGGGAGTGGGAGCTGGACGAAGCTCCCCTGAAGGAGACAGGTGGCCAAGGACTGAGAGAAAGAAGCTCATAGAGTGGTGATTATTGCTGTGAGCATTGTGTACTGTGTTTTCAACTTTATTTTCTGTATTTGGAGGTGTGTAATAAAAGTGTGACTTTTATAAAGATGTGGTCTCTGACTGGTGGAGTCCGGGCAAGTCTCACAAAGGGTACCGATTGGTGTGGGTAGATGGGCATGTAGGCCAGCTACCCTGTGTGTTTATTGACAGATCCATGTGCTTAAGTGAAACCCCAGAGTTAGAAGGGATGGCTTAGTTATTTTTTTCCTTTGTCCGAGTGTTCATTTCTTTCTGTTTATAAATATATATTTTCCCTTTTATGTCAGCTAAAGTTGGTAGATTTTGTTGAGTTATGTGGTGTTGGGCTAGAGAGGCTGAGAGACAGCCACTATGAAATATGATACCCTTCCAGTTGTAGTTTATTAGTCTAAGGCAAGCTTGTTCTCTTGGGGTGTAAAGATATGAAAGGGACCTGGGATGGACCCTTACCGGTTTCTCGCTAGTGACATTTGGGGACTTGTCCGGTATTGCTCTGGAGGCATTCGTGTATGAAGAGGGTATCGTGGCTAAGAGAGCCTCCTGCCTTATAATATGATACACTCCCAGTTATAGTTAGAAAGTCAGAGGTCTAGGAGTTCTCCTATTGCTCATCTGACTCATAGGCCTTGGGTTTGCGGCCAGCCTTTCTGTTCCAGCACATGAAAATGAGATTTAATTAAGTGATTTCTCACTGGGGACAGAAAAATTCACTCTATATATATAAAAAAAAATAACAGGGGACACAGGATGTGCATGTATTGTCAACACATTGTAATAGACACCATCAAACACAGCCTACTGTATATTTTCAATTTGCATTAAAATAAGCATTGGGTTCTAAAGTGATTAGTAATAACTATATAAATAATATTTAAAGCAAGGATTGAGTGTTTGATTGAAGGAGGCCAGTTAAAGACAAACGACAGTTTGTCTACTAAAGTATAAAGAATGGTGGGTACCTATAACACTTCTTTAAGACAGGCATGTAAGCTTCCTTTGTGTTACAACAAGGGTGCGATTGTTCACACATGTCTGATGGGACTGAGCTTTGTGAATCACTGGAGAACATTGTTGGAAATTCCAGGTGTCTTAACAGTCTGCTTCACCTGAAACTCCAAGGCTGATACCAAGGAGACAACCCATCATACCCGGCTTACTCCTCAAACATGCAAAAGAATAAGAAATCAGGAAGGGGCTCTCTACTCTCTATATAAATAATATTTAAAGCCATTCCACTTCTCATACATTTTAAAGGCACCACCAACTGCAGATGACCAAAAGCCTTGTGGAAAAGCTGTGCTAAAAGCCTTGTGGAAAAGCTGTGCTGTACTAAGCCTAACACTTTTTGGAACTTGCAACTGCAGATCATCATTAGTAACAGTAATGTCACATGCACAGCGTACAGTAACAATTTTACTTGAGTATTCAGCCAATATGGATCATATCGACATTCTCTAGCGCCATGATAAATAAGAATGTCTTAAAATACGTAACTTTGTTTTATTTAATAGGAAAAAAAACACAATCAGTTTATCTGATGTACACCTGACTCAATGTTCAGTTATGTTTGCATTATCCGAATCTTTGTGGAAAAAAATCCTCAAGATAAAGTCCAGTAAAGTTAGCTACTTACTTTCAATAAACTATGTTTTATGCTGACTATGTGCTTCCAGGAACTGTTACGCCTTGAAATGGAATTAACAGGCTCCGCAAATAAATGTATGTGGGGACATTGTGAGAAGACTGCAGAAAGGAGTAATTAAGGCAGTCTGAGGTGATGTCACATTACACCACATTATGTTATAACTTCAAAATTTCATGAGACGGAGGGATGGAATACGCCTCCTAACACCAAGTACTGCCGAGTTGCCCTAAAAAGGACCGTTAGCATCTTCAGCTGTTTCTATCCAATAGTCAGATCTTTAGCAGTGCCATGTGCTCTTACCCTTCGTCCCTTCATGCATGCTGCCCAGTTCCGCGTCACCTGGGGTCAGAGGCAGCGACCCGTATGCCACTGTGTTCCAATCCGAGGGTTACCGGCAGCGGCACCTCTGAGCCGATGGGCAATAGCAGCTGGGAGACGCATTGGATTGAAATGTTCTTCTAAATGCTATGGCTTACCTGCTGCACAATAGCTGCTTTATAGCCAACTTCTGATTATTCTCACTCCCTCAGACAGTCCACTACCATCTCCCTAAGAGCTTGCTACACTACCTCCTCCTCTTCCAAGAAATCTTGGCCTCGAGATTTAACACAAACTACGTCTGCCGGGACATTACGGTGGTGTGAGATGCTTGGTCATCCCTGCTTGACTTTCAAATTACAGGTTTTCTTGTGTAAACATAACTAAATCTGAAACCTTAAACATGAAGTCGGAAGGAATGTCAAAGATGACGACTGCTGTTGCTGGAGGATATCAGATTACACAACTAGTTATGAGATTTGATTTTTTTGATTTACTTTATTAATCCCCATGATAAAATTGCCTTTTCGCATGATGTTTGGGGGGGGGTCAGAGTGCAGGGTCAGCCACTGTACAGAACCCCAGAGCAACTGAAGAGCCTTGTGCAAAATCCAAACAGAGTAGGATCCTTTTTTAGCAGTAACAGGATTTGAACTGGCAGCCTTCCAGATACCAGCACAGATCCTTAGCCTCAGAGCAACGCCTCCACCACTCACAGGTTACATCTAATCAGACAATTGTGTGATGACTTTTCAGCGCTAGTTCAATATTTCCACAGTATTGCAAGCATTTTGATGGTAACTGGCTTCTCAGATGTGTTGAGTTCAGTGTGAATCTCTGCCCTTCCTTCTTTTTTCAATTCTGTTGTGGTTTGTAAAACACAAGGCATCAGATGGACGAGCCTTTCTTCTGCACCCTTATTTCTCCTAGCTGTATTTTAAGCATTGATCTTGTGAATGAGCATTGATTGGTTGTCAGCTCTCACGTAGACACAAGCCCACCAATATGACTTAAGATAAAATCAAACTGCTAGATTTGGTGAGGTCGAGTCACAGACCGAGGACGTGAAACTACTCAACTGGGGTTCATGGGAGTTCACCCAGACTGCTTCCGACTCGCTAAGACAATATTAACTGTGAAATGATCAGACTCGACACACTTCAAAAGGTTTGGGGCAGCCACCTGTATAATATCCCTGGCAGCAGTGTGTTTGAAAATCAACATTGATGTGCATTCGATGGAGTCCAAACAAGAACTGAATCACTGTTGTAAAGATGGCAGCTTTAAAGGCCAAGACTGAAAGTAACATAAGGAACCAGAAGTAACGTTTTCAAGGATGAATCAGACAGGTTTTTCCGTGTTTGGTCTGCAGAGACAACAGAAGAAGGTTTAACGCACCTCACCACCCCCTGGCCTGGTGTGGAGTTACCCTCACTTGGTCCATCCAGCTTCCTCCTACCCACACGTGTGTGACAAAATTTTGGCTGTGACTGAAAATTGCTGCAAAAGTTGAGTAATATGACAAGGCTTTAAGACATGTGAACAGTTTGAATGAAGAATATTATGTAACCAGGATAGATTTTAAGAGATAGAGAAAAAAAAAACACAAAAAAGAGTAAAAAAAAAAAAAAACACAAAAAAGAAACGGATGGCAATACGCTGGCGTGACAAGAGCAGAGGGAGAAACAGAAGTCGATAGACAAGTTAGGGGGGATGAAAGCGAATGCAAACCCCCAAGTCCAGGGGTGGAGGGGGTCCAGGAGGCAAAGATAGTTGGGAGAGGAGGAGAACTGGAACAGGGGTGGACGGAACGTGTGGGGAACAGAAGAAGAGAAAGACGGTAGGATGTGAGCGCAACCCGCTGGTGAGCTTTTTTTGGCAAGATGAAAGGCCAAAGGAGAGACACCAGGAGGAAGAGTCACCCAAGGTCTGTGTGTGTGTGTTTTTATTTGTTATTTGGCTTGAGGTGAAACTCAAGTGAGGGGGCCATTGTGCACCCGAGCTACATTTGGAGCCCCAACAGACTGACTAATCACTCTGAACGGTGTAGGTACAAAGGCTGAGCTCACCAGTACTGTTGGGAGGATGATATATGGTTTTGTAAATCGCGTGTTATGCTGTTTTTATTCAATTTTGCGCTGTACGTAGTTATAACATGCAATGTTTAGTTGTCTGTTGTTGATTTCAAGTAAAGAGAAAGTTCATTTTCTTCAAACTAGGTGTAAGTTGTGATTTGTTGTGAGCTAAATGGTTGGAGGTGACCGATATTGAAAATTCAACTATTGTGGTGGCGACACCATACTAAAGAACTCTGGGGTCCTGCACACTGCTTAAGAAGGAAAGGCGGTGCAAGGGGGTTACAGTTATATACTGTGATGGGTGGCCGTGGCCAATACCAGGCCAGGATGCCAACAAAGTGGAAGGACCAGGGGAGAGGGCATTGGTGAGGCCAGGCCCGTCGCGACAAGGCAGGCAAACCAAGCAATTGCTTGGGGCCCCGAGCTGGCCTGGGGCCCCAAGACAACGACTGGTTAAGAATAAAATGCAGCGACAAACTGTGTGAGCGCCCCATTGATAGTGAATGCAGTAAAGTGCAATGACACTGTTATCGGGATCCCCCTCAAGGGGGCCCCCCTCGCTGACAGCAGCCAGCCAACCACGCGATCTCTGCTGCCGGCAAAATACAAAACTTCCTCGGCAGTCATGAAGCGGAATTATGCTTCAGGAAGCCAAAAAAGAAAGAAGAAAAAGGAAGAGGAGGATAAGAAAAAACAAGACAGTGGTAAGTGATAAATTACACACATAAAATAGCTCTACTTGTCTTGTACAAATGGTGCAATTTTGCAGCAGGTAGGCTAGCAGAAATATGTACAGTATGGCTATGCTGTGGTTCCTTTGCGTGCGCGTGCGTGCGTGCGTGCGTGCCTCCATGTCCATTTTGCTTGGGGCCCCCAAATTCCTTCAAACGGCCCTGGGTGAGGCAATACCTCCCTCCCTAGAGGGCAGCCGTGGCACCATGAATTCCTACAGGGCATGTCGGGAGCTGGAATTTGGTGAAGCCCCATTGGGTTCCGTGATGGCCGCCAGGGGAGCTGCAGAGCCCTGTACCGGACCTCCAGCGTACCTGGGAGTGATTCTACCTGGAACACTCCCAGGACCCGAATAAGAGGAGCCACCTCATTCCATGGGCAGGGGCCAGAGTCAGGAGGAAGGAGAGGACAAAGTCTGAGGAAGAGTGGAGGCGGGCGGATTGGCGGCAAGGAAAGGGATGGACTGTATATTGGTGTGGTGTTGGTGGTTTGTGCACTTTTGATTGTAAATGAATGCGGGTGGTGAGTTGAAGCTGTGTCCAGTCTGACTGTGTCGGGGGTTAGGGTGGCAGTATGCCCCCTAGTGGCTTACAATACATTAATATCCCATTGACCACTTGGGAAAATAAAGTGTAATCAGCTGTAACAAAGGCTATGAAAAAACCTTCTATACTTACAAAAATAAAAATCACGAATCCCATGACTGTTACTAAACGGGTTACACCCCAACCCTTTTCCGCAGTCTCATTCTTTTCCAGAGTGTTCTCTGTCCATGTCGTTTTCAATGCACACTTTTCCCTACGGTTCACTGTGGCTTCATATCTTTAAAGTGAAATGCAAACAGGAAAACAAAGAATCTAAGGAGGAACAAGCAGCAGAAATGAAGTGTAAATCGTCGCATTCAGCACGTTGTCGCTCAACTCTTAGCCAGAGAGCCTTCAGAATGCTTCAAGCCAAACAGTTAATTGTTTACCATTTCAAGGTTCACGGATGCTCATGAAGAACCCAAAATAAGCAAGTGTTCCTCTGCAGACCCACTACTAGCCGGAATACCTTCAACACAAAATATTATGTTGCTCATGGCAACAGATTAATGAAATAACCAATCACATGTGCCGCTTTCAAACATTTCTAAAATTAGCTAGGACTCTACATAATAAGGAGTCATTGGTGTGTTATGATTTTGTGCATTATGATAAACGATCATTGAGGTTGTTTTGACAAATCTGAATGTTTATGAATGAGAGGGTGCTTCGCCTGCAGTGATGAAGTGACTTGTAACAGAAGCATTAGTGGCGCTGATACCAGAATTAGGTTTCAGTTTGCTTTGCTTCTAATCGAAGGCTAAAGCAGCCCTTAGAACATTTATTTCATCGTAACAAGCATCTGACAGCTCTCATCAGGAGTGCCTTCTCGCAATCAGAAACTTGTAGGAGGGTGTGTGGGGTGGATTTGTTTTCCGCCCCGTATCAAATTTTATTTCTAACCCCCTCCAGCTACAGAATCATATTTTCCTAATTCATATTTATAATCGCGTCTTTAGAATGTCATGCTGTTCTTGACTTCCATGTCTTTACAGACAGAAAGTTGTGGACTTTGGATGGCTTTCCTTCTCTTAAGTGCATGTGCTTGAAAATTAGGTCATGGCTGCCAAAGCCCAAATATCATTCACAATATGACCTTTCACTTTATAATGAGACTGCCAAAGGAACAAGCAAAATCCAAAACTTTACCTCATGTCAAAGTCATACACTTTTCAGTCATTAACATAATAAAAATGCTTTGTTTTTGACTGCTGCTAAACAAAAGCCAGGAAGAAACAAGGAAAATTTTGCTCATGTTTTAGAAGGCTTTAATGAGTAGGATACAGCGAGCTCGAGAAGGTGGAGCTCCCCTTGCCTTTCCGAGAAAATACAGATAAACTAACGATTAAAAAGCATGACGATAAATGAAGATGATGGGTATTATGCTTTTCAAAGACACAACAAGGGAATACATCAACTACAGCATTTCATTACCTAAAGAATGGCAGCATTGAGACCCAAATAAGAACAACACAATGAATAGCTCAGCTGGAATGGAAAAACAAACTTGTGAGAGGTCAAGAGAGCAACAGGAGGTGACCCTTAAGAAACACTTGATGTTCAAGATGAGGAATTAAATATACACTGATCTCATGTCATCTTCTGAAACCACTTCTTCTGGTGAGGGTCATGGCAACAGCAGGCCAAGCAAGTCTGACCTGACTTCCCTGTCCCCAATCACGTATTCCAGCTCCTCCTGGGGAATTCCCAAGCCAGACAAGAGATGTAATCCTTAACCTGGTGTCCTGCATCTGCTGCAGGGTTTCTTTCTAGTGGGGAGCCGCCCGGAGGGGGCATATTTACGGCCTGCCTTCTCTCTATCCGGGGAGGTAGCAGTTTTTCTCTGGGCTTCTCCTCGTATTTCACTCTACTGGCCCTGCGGAAAAAACTCTTTTCTACCGGTTGAACTTGTAATTTCATTCTTTTGGCCGTTATTCAAAGTTTATAACCACAGGTGAGGAGAGGGATGTACAGCTCCCATTTCACCACTATGGACCAGTACAGCACCCACCTAACAGTTGCCTTTACTCCAGTCTGTATGTTGATTTCATGGCACCTTCTTCAGTCACTTCTGAAAAGATTCTGGAATACTTGAAGTCCTCCACTAAGGACAGTTGTTCCACCCTCACCTGGACAGAGCAATTCACTCTTTTCTGAGAGAGAACTAGGACCTCAGACTTGAAGGTGATGGTGCTTAACCCTGTCACTTCACACTGGTGGCTTTTTTTTCTAAAAATAAAACCATTGGTATTTTACATTAGTTGAAATTCACAAGAATGATAATAATTAAAAAGACTTGAATGATTTAACTTAAATTGTAAAAGATTGATCTCATCATGTAAGTCAAGAGTGAAAAGCCAGTATAGTGTCCACATTTTGAGGTTGTTCATATCCCCCCTTAATAACTATGCCAACCATAGTAGCGTCATTGCCATTTTCCTGATGATGGATTGGGTAATAATCATGGATATCACATTATTGGCAACACTATTGTCTGATCACCAAAATATTAGCACAAGGTCATGGATATTAGTCTTCACCATGATGCATTATGGAATTCCTATGGAGTGGCTGGTTAGACAGACTGGGACTTCTCGATTCCTAATATGTTTTGCTCTTAAAGATTTACTTTTTCCAGAATCTATGTAATCACTTTCAATGGCTCTGAAGTGAAAAACAAGTCAGTGGTAGATAACCAGGAAAATTCACTCATCCTAAACCAAGATATTCCACATGGGAAATGGGGGTAATTGGCCAGAAAACTACCTGGTACTTATACTTCAAACAGGAGCTCAGGAGGGCAGTCAATCCTGGAGGAGCCAAGAGGAGCTCCATTGGAACAGCCTCAAGTGATTCTCTGGATTGCTCCAACAGTTAGGTGGGATTTAAAAGTTATTTTCTACTAGCGGCCCAATCAGCTTCAAGTCAAGAAGGGAGCTGACCTTTCTGGCATGGTGAGAAGACTGGAAGCCAAGTGGTTTCCTGCCTAGGGCATTGTTTTGACAGCAAGCAAATCCCCAAACTTATTAGACAGCGACTAGGGGTCTTGTCTGCTATCCCTTCAATTACAAAAGCATTTATAGTACCCATGTGTATGTCAATGTGTGGTACAAGGCAGTTAGAGTAGGAAAATAAGAACAAAAGAAATTTGACAAATGAGAGAAGATCATTCAGTCCATCAAGTTTGTTTGTTCAGATAATAACTTAGCTATCCCAATATCTCAACCAGATACTTCTTTAAGGTTGTGAAGGTTTCTGCTTCAACTACATGTATCGGTAGTTTGCTCCAGATTCCCAAAACCTAAATACACTTCCTTTTGATTTCCACTTGTCTACTCAAGCACGTGATTCACTGTTTAGTTGAAATGATTCTTCTGGATCTACAGTATGTTATCATTGTCTTCGAGAATTTTGAGAACCTGTCTCCTCTGATTGTGACTAAACTCTGATTCTGTCAGAGATGGGCATGTCTGTAAGTCTTGTAGTTCTCCTGGTAGCTCTCCTTTGCACTCCCTTAAGTGTATCTATAGTAGTTTTGTAAGGCTGTCAACTGCACCTTCAAAGAAATCTGGTTGAAGACATTTTTCTACTGGTCTTCTGCCACTATATAACTAGTAGCTGGTAGTGCATTTGGTTAGCGGTCACATCACTCCCCATTTGGCTTGCTGAACAAACTGACAGAGTAATGTAGCTCTGGTATGAGTCTTCTGTGTGGGGGTGAGATGGGGGAGCGTGGCATGTGGGGGCATCCCATTTAGGCCTAAAGTCTAGAGCAGCTGAAGAAGCACAAGAACCACATAGTAAGATCAAGGCTTTGAGTGGTAGAAAAGCAAGACGTGACAACCATCCAGAGCACACTCCTGATAGAAGAAGACATGTTGTTCATTGCCTTTGAAGAGACTGACATCTCACCCCGTATTTTCCCCATAGTTATGGTTTGTATTGCTGGTAACAGGGGTGAAGTTGGGCACCCTGTGATATATCCTCATAGACACAACAGGGAAGTGAGTCTGGCACCCTGGAAGGTATACGTAGTATTGACAACAAAGATTGTTGGGAAGGTAGAGACCTTGTTTTAAGCCGGAAAACCAGATAATGTTTGCCTAAAAATGAAACATGATATTTTAGGATTGTTTGAAACATGATGGACAGATCATGGATTGATGAATCATTCATGGTTACATATTGATCTTTTTAGGTGGTGATGAAGAAAGAAATGTAGTATGAGCTTTCATGGAAACTTTACAGAAGCAAGCATTACTGGATATTGGCCAATTTCAGATTGAACCATCATGTTAAAGGTAATCTTTAGATATTAACCTCATCCAAATTTAGGGCAAGCTACCAACAAGTGAACACAGTAAAGGAGATGTACAAATGTTCTATGATGGGAGGAAGCAGGCAACAATTTATGGCAAAAGGCAGGAAATTGTAATCGTTAAGGGGGGTTTCAGTGCAAAAAATGGTGAAGAACATCTTGATATTGCTGGGAAACATGTTCTTGTCATCAGAAATAAATGAGAGTTAAGACAATTGCAGTTCTGTGAAGAATACAAATCAAATTAACAATCACTAAGCTTTGGTTCCAACAGTCCAAACTTCAAAAAAACAGATGAACTTTACACTCAAGTTCAAACATACCCAAGATCTGATGTAGTTCCACAACCACAACCCTCTCATTATAAAAATGAAAGCAAAGCTGGAGTGGCTAGCAGTAATATTATGATGACCAATTAGATAGGACTCCAGTTAGGAGTCTGTTAAATTAAGAGAAATTTAGGGCTGTATTGGCAACATAAGTTCAAAACTGGTTTCATAATCTTAGCCAGGAAGAACACATAAAAGACACTTAAACTGAAACAAGGGAATAAAAACTGACAACTCTGAATGCTGCAAGCTGTATTGAAAGTACTTTGAGAAAGAAAAAGAAACTAAAGGGGAAATCCTTGGATGTCAGGAGAAGTTCTTAACATGAGGAGAAACCAAAACAAAACGCAAAGAAACACTCAGATATAGGCGATTAAATAAAGATATTAGAGACAAGTGAAAATAAGCTAAAGAAGATTGGTGGAACCATAACTGCAGTGAAATCGAAGATCTTCGTGGAGGACACAAGTCAAGAGAAATTCATAACACAGTAAGTGTTATGACAAGTGAGAAGAACACAATCTCTCTCTCTATATATATAATCCAATGTCTGTCTGTCTGTCTGTCCGCTTTTCACAAGAGAACTACTTAACGGATTTAGATCAGGCTTTTTATATAATTTGCTTGAACATTCCGGTTGATTTTGCGACTTCTCTCATTGTGTGAATTATTATATTTCGCTTGTGGTAGACTTATTTGCGCAAATCCGAGAGAGATGCAGCGGGCCAAGGGGTGGCAGGTCCTCAATCACGCACTGGCCTTGGGGCATATCTTACATCCGCTTAGCTATCGAACGAGAGAACTATTTAACTGATTTTTTTTTTTGAATTTGCTTGAACATTCTGGTTAATTTTGTGAGTTCTCTCATCGCGCTAAGAATCATAGTTCAAGTGCAGGAGCGATATATTCGTGCTGATCCAAGGCAGAGTCTGCGGGTCGAGGGGAGAGAGAAGCTTGACGTTAGGAGTGGAGAGTCGTTCTACCTCTGTGTTTTGGAGCATAACTTACCTCCGATTAGCTAGTGATACCTTTTTGTTTATTCATTTTTAAAATTTGTCCTGTTTCACTACTACATGGGCCGAGCCGCAGGGAATGGCTATTTTTTAGTATTATCTCAATAACTATTTCTCCAATTGACCCCAGAATCAGGAAATCTGGCGTTAAGGGCTTAACCTCCCATAGGTTTAGTACATTTTTGCAGCTTCAAGTAAAATTTTTCTTTAACGTTTCAATTCCAGTTAACAATCTGTGTTTGTCTTTGGGTTGCAAGAGGAAAAAAGTAACTTCACTACAAGCACAAGAAAGTCACATAGGCCCCAAAATCAGCAGGGCAGCACCACGAAATTCTTAGATTTTCTGCACTCATCCTAACAAAAGGAAACGCATTCATAACTAGTGACCTATCCAGATGTCTTATAATGCAAATCACATTACAAGACCAGATTCAATGTTTATTTGTGCAATGCTGTATGTATGCACACGCTAAGCTTGTGGATTTCATTACATTGAGATGCTTATCATCTGTAAACCTCTGATTGAGAACTTGTTTGAAACTGAAACATGCCAACTTTGATCCAAATTAAACAAAATGGTCCTCACTGCATTTAGTGGCTGACGTAACTTTTACAGCTGGTGTGGATAACATAAAGAGCAATCATTACAACAACTCCAAACTGACAGACAACATTGAGCCAGAAGTCTCCTATCGTGAGACCCTTCAGGTGGTGCATCATAAGGGTTTAGGTGAGATTCAAGTCTTCTAACTTAAACCAAGCCAGAGGTCCACTGCACCCTCCTCTAAAGGTAATGCCCACAGCCGTTCTTTAAAAGCTCCTATACTGTGCACAGCCGACATGTAATTGAATCCAAGGAATGGCTACTGCCTTACTAATGTTTACTAGATTTGTAGGCACTGCTAGGCTACTCAGATATAGTCAGTTAGGCACCCTTCCTTCATTTATGATCATTATCACACATATTCTAAAACTTTTCAAATATATACGTTGCACAGCTCCTTTCACACTAAGCAGTAATTCCATGCGTATATTTTATATTTCTCACAGCTGATGCCCTAGCGACTATGCAACAGCATTTTCCTGCTTGTACTGCTAGGACTCTCCTGATGAAAACATCATTTTAATGCATTTAGATACAGTATACCCTCTAATGCTAAAAATGTGTACGCTTTATTTGACTCTGAAGATTAGCAGACCGCACTCCTCAGTATGTTATTTTATACCCATAGGAAATAGCATTGCACCAAAAGATGCCAGTTTTGCTCTAATCTTTATTTCAATCTACTTGTATGAAAGGCCAATTTACAATCAAGTCATTTTCCCTGATGATAGAGCATTGCAGTGTGACTACTGAAGCAAAACTTGGCATCCTAACTGGTTACTGGCAAGATGTCTTTGAAAAATAAATAATCCAGTTTGGGCTGCAGTAGTGTATGTCATTAAGAAGAGAGTGGAGTGAAGATTAATTAACTCCACGCATTTTGGAATGAATTAAACTTTAGCAGCAAATGCAACTAGGAGAACCATATTCTGCACTGAACTCGTGCAAAAAGCCTGGCAAGAGAAATGAAAAGGGACGCTCAAGTCACAAGGATTTCAACCAAAAGACTGAAGAACCTGTTCACAACTTCCCATTACATGACTAGATATCACAACACAGGGGGCCTTGGGGATGTGGTGGAGCGGTCACTGTCACAAAGCAGCGGACCTTTGAGATCACATTGCGAGTGACGTTTGCATATCCTCTCGGAAGTCAAAGGCACATCTTTATGTTAATTAGCAGTGCCCCGGTGTGCCTTAACATAGCTTGTGCAGTGGACCATCCTGACTTGTCTACTTCTGCTGAAGGCCCCTACTCTGCAATGGCCAAATCTGGTATAACTAGCTCCATAACTCATATGAATACAATACAATTTATTTTTGTATAGCCCTAAATCACACAAGAAGTGCCGCAATGGGCTTTATCAGACCCTGCCTTTTGACCGCCCCCCCAGCCTTGACTCTCTAAGAAGACAAGGAAAATCTCCCAAGAAAACCCTCGTAGGGAAAAAAAATGGAAGAAACCTTGGGAAAGGCAGATCAAAAAGAGACCCCTTTCCAGGTAGGTTGGGTGTGCAGTGGGTATCAAAACAACACAATACACAGAACAAATCCTCAATACGGTATAAAAATAAAAATTTTACAAGTACGGAGAAGGATTTAACAGTAGATGATATCACATAAAATGATTTGGATTTGTTTCGAGTCCTGGAGATCTCATCCATCAAGCTGCCTCCCCCATTTGGCCAATCCACAGCTGAAACAGCGCTGGGCCAGTCAATCCGATGAAAGGACCCCTCTACCCCATGATTCCTGCGATCCTTCATCAGGGATGACTTTATCTTAGGCAGGCAAAACAACGTGACAGGTGGGCCGTGGAACCAAGTGCCACATTTGAGTACCGAGAAGAGAAACAGAATAGGTGAGGGTTAGTAACAAAATATGAATGCTCATAAGAAAATGGTTATTAAATATGGGGAAAACCAAATCTTTATAAAACCTCACATAAGCACACCCGGTTGGCAAAGGAGTTCTGAATCCTGGAAGATTCAGTTCCCAGTCCAGTCAAAGTCTAGAATCTGCATGATCTTTTCATGTCTCCATTCTGCCAAATATCGCACAATTATTTACTTACATGTCATTCATACCAAAGTCTGATTATTGACCAGATTCTCCCTAGAGAAACAGGGGAAGACCCCTCAGGTAAAATGGGGTGTGACTGGGCGTATAATGACTTAAAAATGCTGTATACAAACACGCAAACAACTTTAAAAAAATATAACCAAACAGACGCAGCCTATAGTAAGACACTTTAATGCTTGTGTACTTTAAACATCACCGTGCGCCCTTACTGTTGGCGTACTGCTAAGTTTAATTAAATTAAAAAGCTCTGCACAGCTACTCAGATTGGATTTTCGTTATGTTGCTGAATGACATGTGAACAGCCGTATGCTTACACAATGACGTCTGCATCAGCTCCTCATCTCTCTAGCATTCTTATTCTTTTCAATGTCTTTATGTTTTTTGGTACTGAAATCTCTGTGTTCTCCGCAAGAAACAGAACATTTAGCTCCACACGTTTGGCATATCAGCTTGTTGTTCTTAGGTGCAAATACATTTTTGTTTATAAATTAAAATAAAAAAAAAATTCTTCATTACGCAAGCAAAATTGAGCAGTCATATCGACGGATTAAGCTAAAACAAGCCATTTCATTACTAAGCGCCTTGAAAGCACACTTGTATATTTCCAAGTTCGTAAGCTTCACCTCATTAATACCACATAGCCGATTGGTCTGATATTGAATGGCACTGACATGATTTTGATTTGTAATGCATTGAAGGATTTCCGCTCCAAAGTGCTCTTCCTACAATGATTTGCATACTGCTCTATCGACGAAATGAGAAATAGGTTTGTTTAAAATGCGGGCTACCAAAAATTGGGAAAAATGGGACTATCCCAGGAAAAATGGGATATCTGGAAACCCTAGATAACTTAAATGGATCCTCTTCTAAAACTTTAGGAGTGAAAATGTCCAAACTGAGCCAGAGAGGATCAGGAGACAAATGGTATAAAAGAAGCAGGCAAAAAAATAAATGTGGTCCTCCAAGGAAGATTGCACCAGAATGGACATAAGAGCCAATCATCAAACTAAAAATATAAACAGCAAAGTTGAAATTTGAACATTAGAACAATTATGACGAGAATAGGTCATTCAGCCCCAACATCATCACATCGAGTTCTGATGGTCTCTAAAGTCCTACTGTCCACCACACAGCTTGGTAGCTTATTCCATGTGTCTGTGGTTCTTTGTATTAAGGAATAAATCCTAACCTTTATGTGAAATTTACCCTTAAAACGTTTCACACTGTTCTTGTTGAACTCATTTTAAAGTAACAGTCTTGATCCACTGTACTAATTTCCTTCATGATTTTAAACACTTCAGCCAGGTCTCATCTTAATCTTCTTTTGCTTAAACTGTAAAGGCTCAGCTCTTTTAATCTTTCCTCATCACTGATCCCCTGTAGCCCTGGAATCAGCCTAGTCGCTCTTCTCTGGTCCTTTTCTAGCGCTGCTATGTCCTTTTTGTAGCCTGGAGGGGGGTCTGGGCGGTCCCTTGGTTTGGAATTCCTGCAGATTTTATTTTTTTTCTCCAGCCGTCTGGAGTTTTTTTTTTCTGTCCACCGGACCTTACTCTTATTCTATGTTAATTAATGTTGATTTATTTTTTATTGTGTCTTCTATTTTTCTATTCTTCATTTTGTAAAGCACTTTGAGCTACATTTTTTTTGTATGAAAATGTGCTATATAAATAAATGTTGTTGTTGTTGGAGACCAAAGCTGCACAGAGCACTCCAGATGAGGCCTCACCAGTGCGTTATAAAGCTTCAGCATAACCTCCTTGGACTTGTACTCCACACATCAGGGCGCTATATAACCTGACAATCTTAATGGCTTCTGGCGCAGATACTAACAAGTTCACTATGACTCTTAGGTTCTTCTCTTAAGGCGTGCTTTTGATTTTAAGACCTCCTATTGTGTATTCAAACCTAACATTATTACTTCCTATGTTTAATACTTTACATTTGCTTACATACATGTCAATCATGGAGAATCCACTGCATCCACTGAACAGGATCATCTCCAGACAGAGGAGCAGCTTCAGCGACAGACTGAGGAGACCCCACACTATGCGACTCTTCACTTCCACCTGGGGGGGTAAACGTTAACATTATACAAAGTTAATGTCTGTTTTACCTGCATTTTTATCACTCTTTAATTTAATATTGTCTTTTTATCAGTATGCTGCTGCTGCTGCTGGAGTATTTGAAGTTCCCCTTGGGATTAATCTGTCTGTCTATCTATCTATCTATCTATCTATCTATCAAGTTTCATCTGTCACAAATCTGCCCAAGCCTATATGCCATCCAAGTCCCTCAGTCAAAGTCTAAAGCCAAAAATAACATTGCAAACAGGTACTAACTGAAACTGGAAATCCTTAGTCCTAAGTGTAACAGATTTCAAAACAAAACAAGGGATTTGTGCCATTATCTAAAGATTAAATATAAGAACTTGCCTTTCATCATCTTAAATAGGAATGGCACAATGACGTCAGGTCATGACCAGCAATGGGCATCATTGCTATAAACAATATGAAACAAGCACAAAATGCTGGTCCCTGTGAGAGACAACAGTTGTGCAGCAGATCCAAATGATGTCCTCATCATCGTACTGATAAAATATTTTAGCAACAGAACAAATGAATTTCACAAACTCAAAATGACAGAGGTTCAGAAAACCAGAATCAGGATATAATCCTTTTTGCAAATAAGAGATTTGTCCAAAAGCCTCCAAAGAAAATAAACATTTGTGATGTCAAATCTGTGCTCACATTGTTGTCAAAGTTCGCCAAGACAGGCTTTTTTAAACAGAATGATAAAGAAATGAGCAATACAGGTTGGCAAGAGTGCCTGCAAACAAAAACTTCTGCCATCACAGCTCTTGTTGACTAAAGGTCTCTACATTTGCTTTTAATAGTAAATCGACAACAAAAATTGAAGATTTAACTGCACTCCGTATTATAGCATCAGCCAAATTCAATTACAATAACCAGAGCGGTCTCATCTTTGACCCATCAAAGCATCACATCATTCTGGAATATGAATTGCATCATCCAAGCAGCTTGGGAACACAACTACCTTTACATATACACGACTTGTTTTATGATTACCAGGAGGAAGATGGGATAAGATGGCCACACAGAGCCGCTGGAAAGGCTATCCCAGCTACTATGAAAGTTTCTTTTAGTTAAGAAAAGTTGCAAATAATCAATCAATCAACATTTATTTATATAGCACATATTCATACAATAAAATGTAGCTCAAAGTGCTTTACAAAATGAATAGAAAAATAGAAGACACAATAAAAAATAAATATAAGTCAACATTAATTAACATAGAATAAGTAAGGTCCGATGGCCAGGGTGGACAGAAAAACAAAAAAAAACTCCAAATGCTGGAGAAAAAAAAAAATAAAATCTGTAGGGTTCCAGACCAGAGACCGCCCAGTCCCCTCTGGGCAATCTACCTAACATAAGTCAAACAGTCCTCTTTGTATTTAGGGTTTTCATGGAAGGACCTGATGATGATGGTCACGTAGACTTCTGGCTTTCAGTCCATCAATGTTGGTGCATCATGATGCTTTGAGTAGGTGGTGGTGGCGCAGGCCGCCACCACAAAGAAACTGGAAAAAGAAACAGAAGAGAGAGTTGGGGTCAGTATGGATTTTGGAGCCACTGTGAATAGTTATTATGAAGAATTGAACATACAGAGTATCAGTATTAAGTTAAAGTGAAGTTATAGAAAGGCCATGTTAAAGTAATGTGTTTTCAGCAGTGTTTTAAAGTGCTCTACTGTATCAGCCTGGTGAATTCCTATTGGCAGGCTATTCCAGATTTTAGGTGCATAGCAGCAGAAGGCCGCCTCACCACTTCTTTTAAGTTTAGCTTTTGGAATTCTAAGGAGACACTCATTTGAAGATCTAAGGTTACGATTTGGAATATAGGGTGTCAGGCATTCCGATATATAAGATGGAGCAGATTATTTAAGGCTTTATAAACCATAAGCAGTATTTTAAAGTCAATCCTGAATGACACAGGCAACCAGTGTAGTGACATCAAAACTGGAGAAATGTGTTCGGATTTTCTTTTCCCAGTTAGGATTCTAGCAGCTGCATTCTGCACTCGTTGCAAATGATTTATGTCTTTTTTGGGTAGTCCTGAGAGGAGTGCGTTACAGTAATCTAGTCTACTGAAAACAAAAGCGTGAATTAATTTCTCAGCATCTTTCAATGATATAAGAGGTCTAACTTTAGCTATGTTTCTTAAGTGAAAAAATGCTGTCCTAGTGGTCTGATGAATATGCGATTTAAAATTCAGATTACAGTCAACGGTTACCCCTAAATTTTTTACTTCCGTCTTAACTTTTAATCCTAGTGCATTAAGTTTATTTCTGATAACCTCACAGAATCCATTATTGCCAATCACTAAAATTTCAGTTTTCTCTTTATTTAGTTTGAGAAAATTAATATTCATCCATTCAGAAATACCAGTAAGACATTGTGTTAGTGAATCGAGAGAGTCGAGTCATCAGGTGCTATAGATAAGTACAGCTGTGTGTCATCAGCATAGCTGTGGTAACTCACGTTGTAACCTGAGATAATCTGACCTAACGGAAGCATGTAGATTGAGAAGAGCAGCGGACCCAGGATAGAGCCTTGTGGAACACCATATCGGATATCATGTGTCTTTGAGATTTGATTACCACAACTCACAAAGAATTTTCTCCCTGTCAGGTAGGATTCAAACCAATTTAAGACACTGCCAGAGAGGCCCACCCATTGACTAAGGCGATTTCTAAGAATATTGTGATCAATGGTGTCAAATGCAGCACTCAGAGGATGAGAACAGATAAATGGCCTCTGTCTGCATTTACCCGCAAGTCATTTACTACTTTAACAAGTGCAGTTTCTGTGCTGTGATTTGTTCTGAAGCCTGACCGAAATGTATTAAGAATAGCAACTGCATAATGACTGCCTTCTCTAGAATTTTACTTAAGAAGGGCAGGTTAGAAATGGGTCTAAAATTTTCAAAGGCAGAGGGGTCAAGATTATTTTTCTTGAGCAGGGGTTTAACTACAGCAGTCTTAAGACAGTCTGGGAAGACCCCCGTATCTGATGACAAATTTACTATGTCCAGAATATTGTCAATTAGCACGGCTGATATTTCTTTGAAAAACCTGGTTGGTATCGGGTCAAGGACGCAGGTGGAGGGTTTCAGTTGAGAGATTAATCTATGTAATTCAGGTAAATCTATCCTGGAGAAAGCATTTAATTTGTTTATAATGGAGTACCGGAGCTTTGGAGGTTCTGCAATGTTGGGGAGATATACTATGTTATCTCTAATATCATTAATTTTTTGATTGAAAAATACAGCAATGTTCTCACAGGTTTCACTGGAAGTATTCTGGGGGCATTCCTTTGTGTTACCTGGTTTAACAGACGATCAATTGTTGAAAATAAGACTCTAGGATTACTAGCATTGTTATTTATAATATTAGAGAAATAGCAGCCTCTCAAGACGGACAGTGTTATTGTATTCTGTTATTTTAACCTTTAATATCTCATAATGGATAGTTAGATTAGTTTTCCTCCATTTACGCTCAGCTCTACGACATGTTCTTTTTAAATCAGACACTCTTTGGGTCTTCCATGGAATAACAGTACTAGAGGATTTTTTAACTGTCTTTTCAGGTGCAACTATGTCAACAGCAGCTCTCACTTTAGAGTTAAAGTAATAAATAATAGGGATTGTATTAACTTTTCTTCAGTAGGGTACTGGAAGGGCCAGACCATCGGTTACCATGGAATGAGGTCCAGTTTCTTCTGCCAAGCTAGATAAGACCTCTTGTTTTTGGGTGGGTTATGAACGGCCAATTCAGCAGTATGGTCAAGTAGTCCTCCTAATTTCTACAAATATCACATAGCACATGAAAAATTAAGTCCAATCTATTGTTGGCCAGTGCTGAAAAAACAGTCATGGATTTTACATTTTAGATTACGACAGCGCTATTAAACAATTTTTCATACACACTATGCAAAGTGAACATTAATTACAGGGCTATATTGAAGCACAAACTTTTCCAAGTTTGAATCTGCTTGTCAACTTGAAGCCAATCCAACTGAGTAAAGTCCCCTAAGAGTTTGTGCGAGAGTCATCAGCAGTTACGATTTACATGACTGCACTGTTTTATGGCATAGCTCTAGGAACTCGTAATTATTCTGTGATCTGACACTGCCATAAGTGATTCTTTCACCATGTGGCCTCGTCCATTCATTCTACCACAAGGTACCGCTAAAAACACGGAACTGTAACTGACACAGGAACAGACTGTGTAGAGAAGCAGAAATGTATCACACGAGTGATATTTCCTTTTGAAATGTTTCTAATTTTTACATTTAGTACGGCCATATTTTGGTTGATGTCCTTTTTCTTACTCATAAATACAATTTCAGTATTGATTTGCTGAACTGCAACATATGCATCATTTCAATGACTTTCATTTTCTAATCGGGCACGTTCACCTTTGTGAAACTTTGTCTGGAAATGAACATGCTTTGAAGTTTCTGAAGCATCCAATGATCGATATTAATTTTACATGTCATATTTTATCACAAGCCATAGCATTTATTTCAACATTTAAAAGTGCCAATAATTTTGTGCGTGTAAATGTGCAAAAAAATACAGTTGTTTGGGTCTGTACTGTGAATTCAGAAAGTATTCAGGCCACTTCACGTTTCCACATTTTGTTATGTTGCAGCTTTGCGCTGGAACCGTTTAAATTCATTTTTACAATATTAAATACCCCAGAATAAGAAAGAGAAAACAGGATTTTATAAATTTTTGCAAATTTATGAAAAATGAACAAAACTAAAATATCACCTTGACACAAGTGGTTCTGACCCTTTGCTATGATACTTGAAATCTGCTCAGGTGCATCGCATGCTGTTGATCATCCGTTTCTACATGTTGTTTGGGGTCCACCTCTGGTCAGGTCAATTTGATTGGACTAATGAGACTATAGAGGGTCTGTCAGTTGACAATGTGCATCAGAGTACACACTAAGCCTTGAAGGTGAAGGAGTTGCCTACAGAGCTTAGAGACATTTGGGGGAAAGCAGGCATCATATGTGCAATGCCATTCCAGCAGTGAAGCATGGGAACATGTGCCTTGAGCATGGGAAAGGTGCTATATATGAATAAAATGTATTATTATTATTATTATGATGATGATAATGTGGGGTTGTTTTTTACTGGCAGCAACCAGAAGACTGGTCAGGATTGAGAGAAAGTTGAACAGAGGAACGTACTGAGATATCCTTAATGAACACTTGCTCTGGAGTGTTCTGGACCTCAGACTGGGCTGAAGGTTCACCTTCCAACAGAACAAAGCAAACACAACACAGAAGTGGCGTAGGGACAACTGTGGGAATGCTCTTGAGTGGCCCATCCGGAGACTGGAATTGAACCCAGTTGAGCGTCTCTGGAGAGCCATCCACCAGTGGTCTCCATCCAGCCTGGCAGAGCTTGAGATCTGCAGAGAGAAATGGCACAGCTTCAAAGAAGTACCTACCGAGTTAAAGGGGATGAATACTTGTGTCAAGGGGATATTTCAGTTATTTTTAATACATTTGCAAAATCCTGTTTCACTTTGTTATTCTGAGGTTTTGAGTGTTGCTTGATGTGAGGAAAAGTAAATTTAAACGATTTTAGCACATGGCTGCAACACAACAAAATGTGAAAAAGTGAAGAGGTCTAAATATTTCTAGACCTACCATATTTACTTTTTATTTTTTTTGCTGTTTTTCTTTTATGGAAGTGCAACAACACCACCAAACACATTCAAGTTTAAAGACATCCAAGATTTACCATTAAGAGTGTCAACTGTCAAAATGTCAAGTGGAAGATCCTCCGAGCTTCACAGTTTTTTAAACAAACACGTTACAGGTGTCAAAGTATGAAAATACACACTCTAATTGGTGGGAAGTACAGTTTAAATTCATCATTAGTACTTTTTTTTTCTTTGTGCAGGGCAGACAAGACAGGATACAAATGCCCAAATGCAAAATGAAATGACTGAATTTTTTGTGTGATTAAAGAAAATGTAATCCATGCCTTGCACATTAGGAGGCTCTCCTCAAATGGCTGCCCGCTTTAACCTAGGGTAGGTGGCGATCACTTCAACGGCTTTGCTACACTTTTTATTATTTATATAACATTTCACTTGAATGGGAAAGCCAGGAAGGTAACACTGTTGAGAGGTTAAGGAGAAGAGTTTCAAGTTTATTAAGATAACAAACAAAAATGGAAAATCTTGTCTCCGAAAGACGATAACGGAGTCAGCATGTAATCTTTTAAGTGCCGGGCTTAATTAAATGCTGTGAGCCAACATTTTCAGTATGTCATCCTTTGTACTTTACCACTGAAAGAAGAAAGGAAACACTTTGTTTGCTTTTATTTCCGATGCTTCAGTACAGTCTGAGCCATAGAGAGAGGTGTTGCCTGAGTGACATTCGCCGTATGTACCATAGATGGACTTGTGGCACACTAGGTGACTTGCTCCTATGACGAGAGCCTGGGTGACTCCTTCCTAACCCACACATAAAAGACAAACACAGGAAGCGATGCAGCATTTATCAGTCTTGGCAGCAGTGCCACCTAATCCTGCAGTAATCATTGCAGCACTGGCACTGTCACATGGAGATGTGGCCTTGATCTTTGTGTTTGGTGCTCATTGGCTCCAGTGTCACAATGTATAGTTGATTATTGATTGATTTATTTACAAATCGCATAAATTACTGAACCCGGACTGAATTACGGGACTAACATTTTTTTGTACATTTCTGTAGACCCAGTTGAGTGTTTTAAAGTAAATGTGAGAGCGCCATAAATATACTAGTGATGGGTCGTTCTTGAACGATTCGTTCATTTTGAACGACTCTTTAATGTGACTCGGGAAGAACGAGTCGTCTCGTGGGAGTGATTCGTTCAGTCGCGCATGGCAACTTCCTATAGTTTCTGTATTGGAATTGATTCACCTGTTTCGAGTCTTTGGGTTTTTCGAGTCGTTCGTTCATCACGTGACAGCCCCATAAGCTTAACCTATGCAGTCTGAGCCGGAAACAGAATTGATTAGTTCATCTCGAGTCTTCGGGTTTGAGTCGTTCGTTCATCACGTGACAGCCCCATAAGCTTAACCTATGCAGTCTGAGCCGGAAACAGAATTGATTAGTTCATCTCTCGAGTCTTGGGTTTGACATCACGTGACAGCCCATAAGCTTAACCTATGCAGTCTGAGCGGAAGAGAATTGAACGAAATGACTCGAAAAATGATTCGTTCATTTTGCTGAACGAGACTCAAAGATCCGAGTCAGTAAAATGATCCGAACTTCCCATCACTAAAAATATACACCCTAGCAGACGGTACCACCAATTAAAAAGTCAACAGCTGCAAATTATTCAGGCAAGAAATACAGGTTTTTCATAGTCAGCACAACCCCCTGACACTCCACAGAACATTTGCTTCCATACAGTTTTTAAACAACTGGCGCACAGCCCATGTAACCAGAGGTGCACACACAGTGTGGCTCTACAACTGGCCACTAGATGAACAGAGATTTCTGTTTAGCAGAGAGAAGAACGTGCTGCTTCTAACTCCAGAGAACTGTGTTCAATCATCTCTCTTCCTAAGCCAGTTCCTCAGCAGATACTGATAGGTTAGCTAATCTGTACCATATGAGACGTGGATCAGCAAGCTGCGCTTTTGTGGCCGAGTTGTTATCCCTAGCCATACTACCTAACAAACCCCACAGAATCAAGGATACATTCATGTATAAGTAATTAGAACGAATCAACTGACTGAAGAAAATGGAAGAAATTCTGGGAGCCGTCTCTCTTTCAGACTTCTCTCTGGTGTTGAGGAGATTATGAAAAGTTCTACAAGGCATAGTGTGCTGTATGGGAGCGAGACATGGCGATGAACTAGAAACATGAAGCAAAGCTGAAAAGAATGGAGATAAGAATGACTGGGTGGATGTGTTGTGGCGTGAGAGGAAGAGGGACATCAAATAATGAGAAAGACTTGGTACGGAAGCAATAGATGATTGGACGGAACAGTGGTCCAAAAAAATAATTCTTTACATTTGTGCAGTGCTTTTCATCGCCACTTCATCCACCACCTGGATGATGCCACAACATCCATTTTTGCACCAGTACCCTCACCACACATTAACTGTGAGGTGGTGAAGGAGTGAGAGATAGTGAAGCAATTCGATAGAGATGGGGAGGATGAGGCCAAGAGGGAGGCTGAAGAAGATGTGGTTGGAGGTGGGGTCAAAGATTTGAAAAGTATGGGACTCACCCCCCAGACAGTAAAGGGAAAAAGATAATGTGGATGGCTGGCTAACCTGGGTACACATGGAAAATGGTCATTACACAGGTGACAATGCTGATACTGTGGGAAATGGAGATTCTTTAAGCTTAACACCCATGTGGCAGAGGTTTCGGAAGGTGTAATATTAGCTTTCAGATCGGATATGAAAACAGGGTCACGTATTGTTCCTCCATCCTTAAAAGACCAACTGCTCAAGTATGGCTGTTTCCTGCAGTGGGTCTGCTGTCCTATCATTTTGCTGCTGCTGTAAAACACACACACAAACACAAGGAGACTTCTTAACTAATTAAAAACAATTTCATTCTGTATTGAGAAGAAAGTGTTCTAACTGATGGCACTACCACTCAAAACAGAAATGCCATCCAGACATATGAAATCTGATCAACATGTGACTTATCAGAAGTAGCCATCATCCACCCAGATTACAGGATTTCACCATACCTGAGCACACAACGTCCTCACCTCGGTGTTCAGATCGGCTGTGCCAAACCATCAAAGTGCAGGTCAACTGTAAGTGTCAGCTAAAACAAAATACATAATACGTCAAGTGTGAGGAGGGATGCAGACACACACATTAGCATGGCAGCCTCACACTTCTCGACTCGTAGGTTCAAATTCTTGACTTGTCATAATCTGTTCTGGCTGGCACATTTTCTGTGTGGAGGGTTGTTCTCCTACTATGTTAAATTTACAAGTGACACTAAACAGGCTAAGAAACAGTCTGTGTGGCGGCATACATGAGTGTGCCCCTTAATGAACAGGTGTCTTGTCCAAGCTGGGTTGGCTCAACAGCTTTGGGATACGCTTCTTCTGTCTCTCTGCAATCAAATGTTAGAAACGAATAAGAATTAAAACAGAGTTGACAGTACATTGTGAACACATTAGAAATAGCAGGTCAGGTCAGGTAGCATGCACTGGTAGATTGTGTTGCCGCACCCACCCCACAACGAAACAGTTTAGAATCCTGGTCTTTAGAGGCAGACATGAGGTCCAGGTCCTACCCCCTGGAAATGACCCTCTATCTGCCACAAGCAGCTGTTGTATGGGTGTCCCCTTGGTCTGGTCCAGCCACTCAGGTCCTCAACAATGAAGATCACCCTTAGGGAATCGCATCACATGGCTGTAACTGACGCTCCCTCACAGTGCAGGTAATGTGCTTCACTTGGGACTCCGTGAGCAACTGCTCATTGGACACAAAGTCAAACCAGTGATTATAAATAGGGATATATTAAAAAAACAGTAAGATTTGTGGGAAAACTAGACAAACGTCCTAATCACTTTGACCTGGAATACTTCAGCTCACCAAATACTTACTTTTCCTTTGTCTTCAGATCGGATTCTCCATAGCGTGACAATCCTAGGACCATTCAATACTATGGTAAGACCTGGCTTCCCACCTCCTAGTTTAGGGTTAGGGTTATTATTTTACATTAACAAATGTGAAATCATCACAGACATTTCTATAAATGGCAGCTTTGTACACAAATCTTTAACCACAGCTGTAGAGCTAGGCTCATTCAATCTCATCTGTTCAATTTCATTTTGAACATCCTCTGTCATCAAAGTTCTGTTTTCTTGGAAACTTACACAGAAGACACATACTGCCATTTAAAATGAGCGGTTCTGTCTTCTGCTGTATATTAATGTTTGTGAGCTACTGCAATGAAAAGATATGGTGCGTTTTAGCCATATATACTCACGGCCTACTTTATTAGGTACACCTTGCTAGTACTACTTTGGACCCCCTGTCACCTTCAGAAAAGTCGTAATTGTTTGTGGCTTAGATTGAATAAGGTGCTGGAAAAATTTCTCAGGGACTTTGGTTCATATTAACACGATAGCATCATGCAGTTTTTTCAGGTTGTTGGCTGTACGTTCACAGTGAATCACCAGTTCCATTAAATCCCATAGGCAGTCTACAGGATTGAGGTCTAGTAACTGTGGAGGCCATTTGAATGCAGTGAACTCACTGTCATGTTCAAGAAAACAGTTTGAGATGATTTGAGCTTTGTGACATGGCATTATCCTGTTGGAAGTAAACTGTGGTTATAAAGGGGTGGACATGGTCAGCAACAATATTCAGGTAGGCTGTAGCATTTAAATGATGCTCAGTTGGTACTAAGGGGCCTAAAGTGTGCCACTGCCACCAGCCTGAACTGCTGATACAACACAAGATGGATCCATGCTTGTATGTTGTTGACATCAAATTCTGACCTATCATCCAAATGTCACAGCAGAAATCAAAACTCATCAGACCAGACAGTTTTCCAATATTCTACTTTCCAATTTTGGTGAGTTCTTGTGATTTGTAGTTTCCATTGCCTTTTCTTAGCTGACAAGAGTGGCATCTGGGATGGTCTCCTGCTGCTCTAGCCCATCTGCTTCAAGGTTCAATGTGTTGTGCGTTCAGAGATGTACTTTTGCATACCTCGGTTGTAACGAGGAGTTATTTGAGAGTTACTGTTGCCTTTCTATCAGCTCAAACCAGTCTGGCCATTGTCCTCTCACCTCTGGCATCAACAAGGCATTTTTGCCCACACAACTGCTGCTCACTGGATATTTTCACTTTTTCAGACGATTCTCTGTAAACCCTTGAGATGGCTGTGTGTGAAAATCTCTGGTGATCAGCCTGTCTCGCACCAACAGCCATGCCATGTTCAAAGTCACTTAAATCACCTTTCTTCTCCATTCTGATTTTTGATTTGAACTTCAGCAGGTCATCTTGACAATGTCTACAGGCCTAAATGCACTGAGTTGCTGCCATGTGATTGGCTGATTAGATATTTGTGTTAACGAGCAGTTGAACAGGTGTGCCTAATAAAGTGGCCGGTGAGTGTATATTAGCCAAACTGCATGAGGTGGCTAGCAATCGTCCAGTAAGGTAATCTTTGTTTCAGTCTCCAAGCAGGAAATACCACCAACTAGGCAGGCTGCACAGGCACTTACAGCAGACAAAGCGGACAGACTGAGACTGTGGCATCACATACAACTGAACTGTGGATGGTCTTCAAAGGTACCTGCATGCTAAATACCCCACTAGACTACACGGTACTTAGTATGTCCTTTTTTTTGTTTTGCAGAATGCAGAGCTCACGTACAGCGTAAACTGTACGCTCACTCTGAGAACTTTGTAGGCTTCCATAGAAAACTAGCAAACCTACCCATAGGCTGCTACTTGCAGTCACACAAGACTTCTGCTCAAAATGTAATCAGGGGACAACGTGACATTTCTCAAAGGTGTGTGTGTGTGTGTGTGTGGGAGGGTGTCCACCAGTAACCCCCCTCAGGATGTACATTGCTGGATACAACACACGGTGATGTGAACTTTAGGTGAGTCACAAAGATGGGATCTTTGGACAGACAGCCAGTTTCAGCACTTTGGTAGAAATCTCTTAATTTTATGGTGGATAAGAGGTTGGGGAATGCTGAGAAATTCAGACCTAAATATACACAATTATTAAAAACAACAGAAGCCAGTTGATCTTAAAAACATCTTGTTTGCAACACTATTGAATAAAAAAAAAGTAACTGTGTAGTTTAATTCACCAACAGTGCATGTGAAGGGGACACAATAAAGAAAACTGAATCAATTAAATGTAGTGTTATTATCACAATATCTCATTTTTTTTTTGTAACAGCTCGATCCTATAGAAAACTGTGTTAAAAAAAAAAATAGAAAAAAAAAAAGGAATCAGACATGTGGCTTGGGAGAAAGTTGGAGTGGACTTTAAAATTCTTACAATACTTGGAGTTTGCATACTTTCCCAGTGTTTGTTTGGGTTTCCTCCCACAGTCCTGAGATATGCGCTTATCTTGAATGGCAGCTTTAGGCCGGCCAGTTGGGAGGGAATGTGCTGTTAGGACTGACTGCTGCCCTGATAGACTCTGCTCCCAACAACCCTGAAGGGCTGGCTTTGAAAAGGACGGATGGGAGGAAATAATTAAGGATGTTAGTTCTTTGTTTGCATAAGCTGGTGGTTTTTAGTACTCTGCACATACAGTAAATAACAGCTTTTAGACCCAACTACAAATGCTTGCAAACAAGTTTGAAGTAAAGACATGCATATGATGTGGTTGCTTCATTATAATTTAATGCATTATTAATTCTTTTATAGTTTCATTTTAGTAAAATGAGTTCAAATATATATGCAAATATTTTTCATACATACAGAGAAACATTTATCTAATTAAACCAATGAGCTGCAAGCTAACGGTTCCATTTAACTACTGTAACAAGTGTTGATCATCGAACTGCCCTTGGAGGACAAAGTAAAAAAGGGCCAACCTTTGTATGAGATTGGCACCACATCCGTTTGCTCTTTCCATACTAAGGGACCCTCCAAAATGGAGGAAACATGAAGCTTTATTGATCTCAGTGTACATCTCCTGAAAAAGGGGGGAATATCCAGGCTGTTACTTACATGTGTAGCTTAAAGTTCGTTAGCATTTTAGATATAAACATTTATGCACAGGATATTTTAAGATGCCCATATATTGGATTAAATCAAATTTTGTTTGTCACATACAAATTATACATGCAGTACAACATGTGGTTAAAAGCTTAGTCGCTCAACTCCAATGGCTGTGCTTTTAAGAAGAATATAAAAGGACGATAACAGTAATAGATGACTTTATAAATATTAATACCATCCATTCATCCTCTTCCGCTTATCCGAGATCGGGTCACGGGGGCAGCAGCTTGAGCAGAGATGCCAAGATTTCCCTCTCCCTGGCCATTCTTCTAGCTCTTCAGGGGGATTCCCGAGTTGTTCCCAGGCCAGCTGGGAGACATAGTCCCTCCAGCGTGTCCAGGGAGGTGTCCAGGATACGTTCTGATCAGATGCCTGAGCCACCTCATCTGATTCCTCTCGATGCGGAGGAGCAGCAGCTCTACTCTAAGTCCCTCCCGGATGACTGAGCTTCTCACCCTATCTTTAAGGGAAAGCCCAGACACCCTGCGGAGGAAACTCATTTCAGCCGCTTGTATTCACGATCTTGTTCTTTCGGTCACTAACCATAGCTCATGACCATAGGTGAGGGTAGGAACGTAGATTGACTTACGGCTCAGCTCCTTTTTCACCACGACAGACTAATGCAGAGCCCTCATCACTGCGGACGCGGCACCGATCTGCCTGTCGATCTCATGCCCCATTCTTCCCTCACTCGTGAACAAGAACCCGAGATACTTGAACTTCTCCACTTGGGGCAAAAATCTCACTCCCAACCCTGAGAGGGCACTCCACCCTTTTCCGGCTGAGGACCATGGTTTCGGATTTGCAGGTGCTGATTCCCATCCCAGCCACTTCACACTCAGCTGCAAACCGATCCAGAGAGAACTGAAGATCACGGCCTGATGAAGCAAACAAGACAACATCATCTACAAAAAGCAGTGACCCAATACTGAGTCCACAAAACCAGACCCAACATCCAGAGGTTTGAGGAACTCCGGGAGTATCTCATCCACCCCTGGGGCCCTGCCACCAAGGAGTTTTTTGACCAACTCAGTGACCTCAGTCCCAGAGATGGTGGAGCCCACCTCTGAGTCCCCAGGCTCTGCTTCCTCATTGGAAAGCATGTTAGTGGGATTGAGGAGGTCTTCGAAGTACTCCCCCCACCGACTAACAATGTCCCGAGTCGAGGTCAACAGCGCACCATTCCCACCATATACAGTGTTGACACTGCACTGCTTTCCCCTCCTGAGATGCCGGATGGTGGACCAGAATCTCCTCGAAGCCGTCTGAAAGTCATTCTCCATGGCCTCCCCAAACTCCTCCCACGCCCGAGTTTTTGCCTCAGCAACCACTGAAGCCGCATTCTGCTTGGCCTGCCGGTACCTATCAGCTGCCTCCAGAGTCCCACAGGACAAAAGGGTCCTGTAGGACTCCTTCTTCAGCTTAAAAGCATCCTTCACCGCTGGTGTCATCCAACGGGTTTGGGGATTGCCGCCACGACAGGCACCGACCACCTTACGACCACAGCTCCGGTCAGCCACCACAAGAATAGAGGCACGGAACATGGCCCATTCAGACTCAATGTCCCCCACCTCCCTTGGGACATGGTCAAAGTTCTGCCGGAGGTGGGAGTTGAAGCTACTTCAGACAGGGGACTCTGCCAGACGTTCCCAGCAGACCCTCACAACACATTTAGGCCTACCAGGCCTGACCTTCATCCTCTCCCACCATCGAAGCCTACTCACCACCAGGTGGTGATCGGTTGACAGCTCTTCCCCTCTCTTCACCCGAGTGTCCAAGACATGTGGCCACAGGTCCGACTACACGATCACAAAGTCAGTCATTGAACTGAGGCCTAGGGTGTCCTGGTGCAAAGTGCACATATGAACACACTTATGCTTGAACGTGGTGTTCATTATGGACAATCCGTGACAGAAGTCTAATAACAAAACAACGCTCGGGTTCAGATTGGGGTCATTTCTCCCAATGACACCCTTCTAGGTCTAACTGTCATTGCCCAAGAGAGCATTAAAGTCTCCCAGCAGAACGAGGGAGTCCCCAGAAGGTATGCCCTCTAGCACCCCCTCCAGGGACTCCAAAAAGGGTGGGTACTCCAAACTGCTGTTCGGCGCATACGCACAAACAACAGTTAGGACCCGTCCCCCTACCTGAAGGCAAAGGGAGGCTACTCTCTCATCCACCAGGGTAAACCCCAACGAACAGGCTCCAAGTTAAATATTAATACATAAATATTAAAAATAATGAATAGAAATATAAATGAGATAAATAAGTAAATAAATAACTTAATGTGAAAGATTTAACACTAGGGCATCACATAACTTTCCTTATTGAAGACGCAGATGGACGGTGGACAGAAGCTCCTCCTCTGTCTCTCTGACCAGGACTTCAGGCAGCGGTCACAGAAGAGGCCGTTGTCCTTGATCACTTTCTTTGTCCAAAGGTATAGATGTCCTGGAAGATAGGGAGTGCACATCTAGTGCACATTACTTGCACATTGTTCGCAAATAACATGAAGGAAAAAAAAGAAGAACATAATTGGTTTCAAGAATGTTTTTCTTTTCCTATGGAAAAATCTGTTCAGCGATGTACATGTAAGTGAAACCATTCTTTCAAATACCACCATGAAATATAATGCAGCAGTCACAATCATCACCGTAGGATTGTCGTGTGCAGAGTACGGTGGTGAGAAGTTAAGCAAAATGACGTCTTTTATTGGCTAACTAGAAAGATTAAAATATGCAAGCTTTCGAGGCAACTGAGGCCCCTTCTTCGGGGTTTATATCTTGACTGAAGAAGGGACCTGAGTTGCCTCAAAAGCTTGCATATTTTAATCTTTCTTGTTAGCCAATAAAAGGTGTCATTTTGCTTAACTTCTCACCACATCCATAATGGCTAACACGGTACAACACCCTAGTACTACAGAGCATGGTGAAATTCTTAGTTGCTCTTCCAACCAACATACAACCCATTGCCCCACTCCTGTGCCAAGATAAACATAACTGTATTAAATATATCCAGTGGATTTAGAAAGTAGTCAGACCCCTTCACTTTTGGCACACTTTATCATGTTGCAGATTTGAACCTAAATGGATAATTTTACCATTAATCTACACTCTCACTAACCTATAATAATAAAGTGAAAACTTGTTTTCAAAAAGGTTTGCAAATGTATTAAGAATCATAAAAGTATTCAGACTCTTTGCTGTTGCACTCCAAATTGTGGTCAGCTGCATCCGGTTTGCTTCAATCCTTGAAATGTATAGAAAACTTGGCTGAATTGATTGAACATTGTTCAATTGAGGTCGTACAATTCACACTGCATGTCGGGACAAAAACCAAGCCATGAAGTCCAAGAAACTCTCTGTAGACCACATTGATCAACATGTGGTTAGGAAGAGATCAGGGCAAGGGGATTAAACCATTGCTAAAGCTTTGAGTGTTCCTCAGAGCACAAAAACCTCGATAATTGTGAAATGGAAGAAGTTTATGCAGAGTCTTGGTGGTGCCAAAGTTGGCCATGTGGTCAAACTGAATAACCAAGCAAAAAGGGCATTGGACAGAGGTGACAAAGGCGCCAAATTATCACTCCAACCGAGTCCTCGTGTGTTGGAAGGATGACCATCTCAGCAACACTTCATCAAACAGATGTGTATGAGTCGGTGGCCTTGAGTAAAAGGCATACAAAGGTTTAAAGGACTCTGAAGGAAAAAAAGATTCTCTGGACTGATGAGACAAAAACTGAACTCTATGGGCAGATCTTCAAGCACTGCTCATTACCTGCTTAATACCATCCCTATGGTGCCATCATCACATTATTGTAGTGCTTCTCAGAAGCAAAAATCAGACTTAAACCCATCAGAACATCTGCAGAGAGACCAGAAGACGGCTGTTTACAGACACCTCTCCTCCAGTCTAATGGAACTTGGGAGGATCTGCCAGGAAGAACTGCCCAAATCCAGTACTAAATTAAGGGTTGGGATACTTATATGAAGGAGAGATTTCAGTTTTCATTAAAAATATATTGCAAACCTTTCTAAAAACACATTGAAAATCATCACACAATAAAACATGCAAAAAGTGAGGGTGGCTGAATACTTTCTGAACCCACTGTATGTTCTATAAGAACACATATATGAAATAAATAACACCTGGTAGAGGTTTACCTTAAACACAGTAATGAAAATACAAACAAATAATACACGTTATTGTACAATGGTGAATTTTTCACGTTTCCTCACATTTGGTACTTTATGGTTTTAAAAAATAAATTAGGCAGGAAATTTTATTTTAAACATTCAAAAATAATAGCAAAAAACACATTCTTTATTGAAAACAGCTTCAAAGAAACAGAGGATGCCAATGGTACAACTTTTTCCTCACTTTGACAACTTATATCTGTTGAGGGCTATATTTCATAAAACCAAAATCCCCTGTGGATCACTGCAATCGTAAATTAAGTATCTGCTTAGATACTAAGCCTCCATTTGTATAATACACTGAGTTAAAAAGGCATTTCACTGAATACGGTCTTAAAATTATTCTACATACAAATACTTATATGTAAAAGAGTAAAAAAGCTAAAGTTATACGTGCAGACAAACAGACACATCTTTTACATTTTTATGTTGCTTATTTCACAAAGCATGTCACACAATAATATAATTCAAATCAACAAGCTACTGTAATAAGAGTAAGGATTTTGATGATCTATTCCTTCAAGTACTTGGAAAATAAATATTTGAAGTGGACAATATAATAATTTATGTAGATGTTCTTGTGAAAAAAAGGGTTCTTTGGGGCAATTTTTACTTTACTGATAGAAAATCACAGCTTTTGTTCTTTCCACAATCATCTGTCCTTCCACCCACTTTATGGTTTTTCCTTCCTTTCTCCTAATCCACCATGTAATGCGATGTGCGACTGAGCAAATCGCGTCACTGATTTACATTAAGACGTTTGAGTGATGAGAAGCGGCCATTCAACCTATCAAGTTCATTTGGTTAACTGATATCTTGATTGTCCCAATATCTCTGATCCAGATGCTTTTTAAATGCTGGCAGGGTCTCTACTTACACTACATGACTCAGTAGTTTGCTCTGGGTTGACAAAAAAGTCAAACAAGACAAAAATATGCTTCGCTGACATAGGAAGACAGGATTCGGCTTTCTTGTTATCCTGGCATGAGAAATATGTCTCATGAGATTTAGTGCTTGAAGGAAATGTTTTCAATAAATACATCACACTCTGGCAAATAGCTGATAAATTATATATTACCTACGCTAAAATAATATTTAACATCCTAAAGAACAGATTGGAAGGACCACCCCAAATTGCCAACCTATTGTTGTTTCTTCCCCCTCAAAAACCAATTTATTGTCCTTCCATTTTGAACAGGTAAAAATTTTAAAATTAGAAGGATATATGAGCTAGAACTGCATGGTCCCTAACTTTCTACTTGCATGCCAACTCATTGTTAAAGCAAAAAAAATAGAAATATATAAGCTGTTAAATATCATGAAGTCCAATTCTCACACTCTCAAGACTGAAAGCAAGGCTGGATGTGAGTAAAAGGAAAATTTCAGAGGCAATTGTATCACAGGAGAAGTGCAAAAATGGAGTTTGGGACTGTTGGACAGCTGGGCCATGTTCTCACTTGAGGTGCTAAGAAAAATATTTGGAAAGCTGCTGAGTCAGAGATTTATCAGAGTATACAGATATGTGAGATGTGCGCCAGGGAACAAAAGCTAGTTCAATATTAAATACTTCAAGCATTTACAACATAAATAAAAAATACTAAAGTATTGCTAACTGAAGAAATAAATATCAAAGAACAGAATGCAGAAGAGTTAAAAAATGCAAAACAAATCCCCTAGATGTCACTGCTATTTTATCAGAGCTGATTTAAAAAAAAATACTGCTCTAATCTTCATGCAATACTTACAACGGAAAAACACAAATGCAGATGAAGATGCACTACATGTTTAAATGCTGAAAACTGTATATCATTTTAAAAAATGATTAACTTTTATAAAAAGGCATTCATACTGTATACTGAACTTAAATGACAGAGTACTAGCAAATATCCTGTTAATATTATATGCATTCACAGTAGCTTTACACACAGTTCATCCATGTATCTGTTTTCTAAGCCCACTTTTCCAATATAACAGGCATTGTATGTGATAACATAATAATGACATTCTCAAGCTCCCCCAATACCGCCAGTTTGATGTCCCAGTGACTGGAGCCTACCCCGGGAGCACTCAGGTACAAGGCAGAGTGCTGGATAGGACACTAGTCTATGTGAGGGGCCTCTTGAACACATCTGCAAATCTCAAAGTAGGTAGCCTGCACACTGCGTGAGAAGAAAAGCAGAGTCTACTTACAGGAAAACCCATGGCGATACGGAGAGTACGGGCACACTCCAAAGAGGTAACAATGGGGTGTGGGATTTGCACCCTAGGCTCCAGATCCATGAGGAATATAGTGGAAAATATTACCCATTGCAAAATGAGGAAAGCACACATTAAACACAAATGCTGTTCTACTGTACAGTGAATGTTTGTAATATGTTACGATTCATGAATACAATCTTTTACAATTAAAACAAACTCACTCATAGGTTTTTCCAGATGCTCTTTACATTAATAAGCAATTTTATATCAATGTAATTTTAGAAAATACACTTAAAAAAGAATTCTGCTTTACAGCCACTAGCACTTATCACATCATCAGTGAATTTCAATACCAAATTTATCTCTACAGCACTGACACCTTAATACCTTCTTTAGTTTTTATATGTCCTAACAAGTAAAGTAAAATTAGCTGTAAAAGTATTTCAGCTTTCGTTTTCGATTCTCAATAACCAGATAAAACAGTATGTATGAACTTAATACATTTGCCTACCTCATAGCCATTGTGCTCCTTCATCATCAAGTTCTTCCATGAGGACCTTGAATACCATGAGGACTGATTGTGAGGTCATTTATGTTAGGTAGAATGCCTAGAGGGGACTGGGTGGTCTTGTGGCCTCAGAACCCCTGCAGATTTTATTTTTTTTTTCTAGTCGTCTGGAGTTTTTTTTCTTTCTGTCCTCCCTGGACCTTACTTTTATTCTATGTTAATTAGTGTTCCCCAATTTTATATTCTTATTTATTTAGTCTTTTTTCTCTTTCTTCATCATGTAAAGCACTTTGAGCTCCACCATTTGTATGAAAATGTGCTATAGAAATAAATGTTGTTGTAAAGTGGAAAAAGTGTGACACATGGATGGATCAACTCCAGAGCATCTCCCCGATTCTGGGAAGAGAATCTCTACTCTATAAAAATGGTTGGAGCCCACTGTATGTTTCTGTTTCCATTATAGGAATTCCCTAGGTTTATGGCAAAGAACATCAAAGTGTTTAAAAATTCCCTTACATGCGAGGGCTACCATGATGCAATACAGGGTGGTCCAGATCTAATTATGCAGAATTAGATCGTCTGGATGACTTTGATTTATGCAGGGACAATTCCAGTTCAGCGTGAACACGATTCTTCATGTCGTCAGTTTGCACGCTTCTCGATGGTCCGGGATTTTTCGGGTGATTTTCTACACAATAAATTAATAAGTTATAGCGTAATGAAAATTGCATAATTAGATCTGGACCACCCTATACACTTGAATGACAAAGATGTTGAGATATTTTGTCCTGTTAAAAACTTGCCATTTTGAAGATGGCAACAAGTCTGAATTTAGAATACCCATCAGACACCATTATATCGGAGCTAGTTGGCAAAACATATCCTTCAACTGATGAGGTTTCACCAGAGCATGTGATTCTTTATCACGATTCCTGCTCTCCCCAGCTCTACCCCCTTTTGCCTTATGTCAAAATGAGTAGACAAGGAAGGGTGAAGAGTTTCATATTGTGAAAAAGACTCTTTTGACACACATTTTACAGTAAGCTATTAGATGACTACCTACCTGTAAACCCCATGAGTGTTACTGCTCCTGAAACACTCATGCTGGGGTGTTTTAGCTTCACTGTCCTGCTGAGTACAAAGCCATTCAAAGATTAAGAGCTTGCTCTAATCTCCCTGTGAATTGTTCAAACATCTATAGAATCCACCTGATACTGCCTACTGACTTTGATTTCTCAACATGACGGCATCATAGGTACTGGTTATGCTATTTAACTATAAGGAATGTATTATGTAATATATATAAAAGCCAAATACCACTGACTCACTCATCACAAAATCTCCCAAACCATGAGGACCTAGGACTTGAAATTTTGGAATGTAGGTTACCCTTGCCCCATAGGTGCTCGCTAAGAAACGGTTTTAAAAATTTTGTGGTCCAAGCGTGAAATTTCTTAGTTTTTTAGACCCATTTGTCTGTCCACTTTTCACGAGAGAACTACTTAATGATTTTAGAATTTAGATCGGGTTTTTTCTATAATTTGCTTGAACGTTCCTTTGATTGTGCAACTTTCTCATCGAGCTAAGAATAGTTCACTTGCGATACCGATTTATTAGTGCGAATCCGAGAGAGACTCATCGGGCTGCGGGGTCCTGCTCACTTAAGCATCTGCCTCAGGGTGTAACCTTAACTCCGCTTAGTTAGCGAATGAGAGAACTACTTAACGGATTTAGATCTTTTCTTTTTCTATAATTTGCTTGAACATACTGATTGATTTTGTGACTTCTCTCATTGCGCTAGGAATCATAGTTCGCTTGCAGTAGTGATATATTTGCGCTAATCTGAGACAGAGGCTGCGGGCCGAGAGGAGGGGGAAGAGTGACGTCAGGAATAGAGAGCTGGGCAGAGCCCTCCTCACTGTCCTGTTTTACTATGCGGGCAGAGCCGCTGGGGATGTCTAGTACAATATATATTAAATATGTGTTGGAGGAAGGCAGGCTTCGCAGAGAGAGACATAGGAACTAAAGTGTTTTTGGTTTCTCAGAAACATGGCTGACCCCAGAACAGTAGCAAAATGTGTTTTTTTATACACAAAATATAAATATTTATATACAGTTAATTAAGTAGCCTGTTGTTAGATGAACTTCAACAAAGAAAATGATAGGACATAAGTAGCAATAAATTAAATAGGTACATTTTAACACTTCCTTAAGAAATTCTGATGGTCATCGTCTTTCGTGATATTTCATTTAAAGCAAACATTACTCTGTGTGCTGTACAATATTGGAAAGCCTTAAAATGTTGAAAATAGAATAAAACAAAGATAGCTGGATACTATCTATAATTTCAATTTAACCATGACAAACACAACATCTAAAATAAAAAAAAAGAAAAGAAATACACAAACCATTAGGAAACAAGAAAGATTTAATGCAGCCCATTGTTGTTATGTGTATTTTAAGAGGGTGGAAACTGTCAGCTATATCGAGACTTCTTTAATACATTTCTAAAATAGATTTTATTTTTGTATTGTGTGGTCTAATTTGTAGTAATGACCTAAGCTGCTCTTTGTATAATAGCCACCTTTTGAACAATAGCAGGAAAGGAGAACACACAAGAGGAACTGAATCTGCTGTTCATGGTTTAATTCAAAATTACATTTTCCCCCTTTTAAACTTTTCTGGCACTTAAATGCAATCACTTTAAAAGAAAAAAGGTAAAGTGCAAGCAGTGCATGACATCCCATGATGAAATGTTAACTACGCCCTTAGAGACACTTCACGTATCATTCTGGAAGGGCATGACCAAGGAAATTATGTATTTTCTGTGACCTTCGTGTGACTGACCTATTGCACTTTATCGACAAAGCTCCTGAACAGGATTGGTCTAAACGCTAAAAGGTCAAAGGTAAAAAAATACACGCCACCAATTGCCAATATTTGAGCCTGACACCGGAGGGGCTTGTCAGGAGGATAGTCACTTCCTATGACTAAAAGTGTGAAAGAAAATGTGCTAAAAATACACGCACAGAAGCAAAGTTTTCAAGTGGGCAGCAGTGCGTCAAAAGCACACAAGTGACTGACAAATCTGAATAACTCCTGGTGTTGACTCGAGTGACTTGGGCGCAGGACAAAGCTGATTCAGTTGAGCTCCCTGGGTTTCTTTTGTAACAGAATACAAGCAGTTCCTGTAGACCAGGCTCTTGACTCTTTATACTTTAGTGAAGATGATTAATTTTCTGCTACAAAGTACTCTGTAAACTTGTCTCTATAAATCATTTATTTTAATGCACACACAATGCTATTATGGGGTTATTTTGCCAGTCTAACATGGGCTGCCATTGTGATGAGGTGTAACATAAAGGGTTTTATTCTCAGTGCAAAAGACCCCTATGGCAAGACCGTATACGCCACTGAAAGCATCATTCAATTTTATGCACACTTCTGTTCTCCGGCTTGGCAATGTTTATTCCATTAGCACTCACTAGAGACCACCTCATAAAAAGAAGTCCTGGCTGTAAAGTTCAAGTTCCAAAGAGTACAACAACGAAGAGAACAGCAGCAATCAAACATTCAAAATTTTATGTAACTTTTGAGTATCACACAAATTTAAGGCACGGATATGAAGTTCCTGTAGCAATAAGAAAGCCTTTAAAGTTAAATTTTGATTCTATAACCCCCATATGTCTCACTCCAAAAAAACAAACATCTGCTTAGACTACAATTGATCTAAACAAACAAAAACGAAATGTTAGCAGAGACAGCAACAAGAGAAACTTTAAGGCAAATCATTTGACTATAGCAGACCCCACAGTGAAATATTTGATTATGGGGAAAAGCAGGGGTAAAATAAATTGCACAGAAAAGAGGCTAGGTGGGTTATTTGTGAGTATTATCTCCGTGATGATAACAACAACAGCACTTTATACCTCGAACAGGACAAAAAAGCAAAAAAGGTTGATAGTACAGTTGAAGTATAAAATGCTTTGCTTACAAGAAACAATGAGACGCCATTATTGCTTACAACAGCAAAGGGCTACAAAAATAATAATCCATTGTACTTTAAAGATCAATCTTACAATTCGTCTGGCATGAGGGAAGTAAAAATGCTTACTACTATCTTTTACTCCACTAGACAGAGACAGAATTGGCGATAACGAATGGGACGTGTCTGTCGGTTTTTGGCCATTTACACAAGCATGGCACTGAGGTTAAGCAGAAACTCCGAGCGCGGCTATTAGCAGAAGTCCAGACAGCAGGAGTTCATCTGGAGTTCAGGGCAGATGCTTGCCAGTAGTTTGCACTGCAGGAAAGCAACATTGCTTCCGGATTCATCCTCCCTTTTCTTTCAGAGTTGACTCGGGGCTGCACTATGGCATAACGTTACGATGTCTGAAGGGAAGCAGTCCTTCAGCAGAATGCCACGTTCACGATGACAATCAAGCTCTTCAATAAATCCATACCAGTAGATAACTAGTCCAGGCCCAAACCTGAAAGATAAAGAGAAGAAAGCAGAGATTTAGACAAACACATCGTTTTGTTTGAGCTTTTCCAGGACCGTTCTGTGCAGGCCACTACAAGGGCTTCTTTTGCCAAGTGGTCACAATGTGCCGCCTCCCTAAATAATTCTCTGAATTTCTGCGAAATACACAAAATACTGCGCCATTTTCTGAACCCATTTATTCCATTATAGTCCTGCAGAGGCCGGTGTATGTCTAGGAACATTGGGTGAAAGGCTGGAACTGACCCCCTGAGTAGACAGCACCCTTGAGCCTCAGTTGTTTTTCATTTTATTTCCTAAACTCTGGTTTGGTCAATATGGTGGTGAAGTGATTAGCAGCTCCTGTAACCCTGGCTTGATCCTTGGCCTGATCAATGCCTATGTGGTGTTTTCCTACTTTACTTTTCTTATTTGCATTTTTAGTTATTTAGATGATGACAATGATAAGTCAACATAAACCACCACATCCTGCTTTGATCACATAGAGAAACATGCTATTAAAAAATTGAAATCATCGATAACCTACCTAGAAAGAGTAAGATAGAGGCAAAAAATATAACAGGGGCTCTTTGTAAGTGCTTGAAGTATAAAAGGCTCTTGTTAATATTTGTAATTACTTACCTGAGAAGAATATGCATATTTAAAAATTTATTAAATAAAAAATAAAAACACAAATCTTTATGGGCAAGACAGGGACCAAACCTGGATAACGTGAGAGGGCATTGCAGCGCCCAATTTGGAACAATTCAGTCAAACTAATATGCATGGCTTTCAAGACACGGAGTGAAAAAAATGAATAACCTGGTAAAAAACGCCATAATAAACATGGCACAAAAGTGAAAAGCAGGATGCTGGATCTGTGCTAACCACTGTACAACCATGGCCCCTCGGTGTAAATTGGCATTTCCTAATTTTTTCGACTCAAAATAAAATCTCTAAAACAACTTTGAGCAATACCTTTTGTTGCCACCTTAGATTCTTAAGGGAAAGAGAGGTAGCAACTCTGTCCCAATAATTTAGTTTAGTTTAGCAGGGTAAAATTTAACAATTATTTGTAGTTATAACAGCCTGAAAACTTCTAAAATTGTGAATTATGTTGGCATCTCTTGTCTCAGTAGGTTACACTGCACATACTATCCTTTAAAACACACTGTCCACCCTCTAAACCAGGGGTGTCGAAGTCCAGACCTGGTGGGCTGCAGTGGCTGCAGGTTTTCATTCTAACTCTTTTCCTGATTAGTGACTAGTTTTCCCTACTAATTAACTTCTTTTCCCTTCATTTTAATAGCCCTGTCTTTAAGTATTCAGTCCTCTGAATTAATTCTTTTCTTCATTAAATGACAGCCAAACAGAAATTAAATGTGAAACGAGCCAACAGATGACCAGCTAAACTGGGATTTCAAACTCCAACCAATCTCTTAATGAGAAGCTGATTCTTGCTGTTAATTAAACTCGTTATTTAATTCCATGGCTTGTTGCTGCTCTCATTCTACCACAGCAGACATTTCTAAAACTGTTGATTTTTCAGTTTTTTCTAAGAACACGTCAAAGTGTTTTGGTGACCTGGGAGATCAACCTTACTGAGACCTTCACCTTTCTTTATTTTCAGATATTGTGTGACTGGCACAGATGAGCTGATCATGTGGTGGCTTATTTTGTGTCTCAGTAGTTTTTGGCTGCTAATTATGGAAAAAGAAACAACTTAGGGACCTGAGTCAATTTAATTAAAACTAAGACAAAAGAAGTTAATTAACTGCAAAAACTGGTCGCTAATTAAGGATATGGTTGGAATGAAAACCTGCAGCCACTGTGGCCCTGCAGGACTGGAGTTCAACAACCATGCTCTAAACTCTGCCTACATACGAAAAAATTTCAGACTTACTAAGGGACCAAAAAAAAAAAAAAAACTTCTCCAGGTACTTTCTGATAAGCACTGTGCATGTGTTTTTGTGTATTTTATGCATGTTTCTTTTCTTAACCCAATTTGCTTCAATAATTATTTTATGCAAGTTCAACAAAAAATATTAGCATACAGTACCAGTCTGAAAGTAATGAACATTTGTTTTGAAATAACTGTAGGAGAAGAAAAAATAGTAACAGCCGTAGTTCTAGCATTTTCACATGGACAGAAGTACATTGGCGGCTACTAGGAGAAGTCAGATATCAAGGACCAGGATAACAGATCACATTTTCAGACCCACTTCATCCAAGTTAGCACTGCAATGGGCTGGCAGCAGTGGCCACATGGCAGTAACCAACTCTGGATGGGGTGCCAGTCTATCAGAGGCCTGCACACACATATATACACATGGAAAATTTAGAATGACCAGTTAGCTTATCCTGCAAGGAAGAAAAACAGAGCATCCGGGGAAAATTCACACAGACATGGGGAGAACATGTGATCTCTCTATATGAAATGAAGACTGAACTATGGAGTTAATACTGAAGAAAGAGTTCTGGAACACAAAAAGTAAAATAATGTCAATCCATTATGGATTGTCCACAGTATGTGTTTTTAAATTCTGTTCATTGCAATGTCATGGATTAAGGCATTTCACCATAAATTGTAATTAATATCACTTTTATAGCAAAAGCTGTATCAGGGAAGTCTAGTTCAGACATTCCTTTTTTATGTGTCTAGCAGTCAAGTGAGAAATGTCTTGGCTGTTATCCTTTCATATACAGTACAGTATGTATGTTTAGTTGTGCATGTACATTTATTCACTAACTCTATTACTGAAATATTAGTGACAGGCAGCCAGACTAAAGCAAGGTTAACTTCTGAGGTATGTGATGCTATTCAGATCAGATGAGCAGCTGTATGAAACACAAAATATATATATCTATATATATATATCTAACTATATATATATATAATCCAGCGTCTGCCTGTCTGTCCACTTTCACGAGAAAACTACTTAACAGATTTAGACTGGGCTTTTTTTTCTATAATTTGCTTGAACATTCTGGTTGATTTTGCAACCTCCCTCATCGTGCTAAGTATCATAGTTCACTTGTGGTACCGATTTATTTGCACAAATCTGAGAGATACACAGTGGGCCGAGGGGAAGGGGGGTGGGGGGTAGGGACTGCCTCACTCACGCACCAGCCTCAGGGCGTATCTTACATCCACTTAGCTAGCAAACAAGAGAATTACTTAACGGATTTAGATCAGGTTTTTTTCTCGAATTTGCTTGAGCTTTCCGATTGATTTTGCGACTTTACTCATCACGCTAAGAATCATAGTTCACGCTAATCCGAGAGAGAGACAGTGGGCCAAAGGGAGGGTGAAGCGTGACATCAAGATCAGGGAGTCAGTCTACCTCTTTGTTTTGGAGCAGACCTTGCCTCTGTTTAGCTAGCGAAACCTTTGTATTTATTGATTTTTAAAGTTTGTTCTGTTTCACTACTATGCAGGTGAAGCCATGAGAAACAGCTATATGTTATATATATATATATATATATACAGTATATATATATATATATATATATATATATATATATATATATATATATAGTATATATATATATATATATATACACATACATATATACACACACACACACAGTGGAACCTCTAGATACGATCACCTCTGTATACGAGAAATTCAAGATAAGAGGAAAGTATGAGTGAAAAATTCGGATCTAGTAACGAGCCACGAGCCACGAGCCAGGCTGTGGTTATGCGTGACGCGTTTCCCGATCCGCCTTGACTCGGGGATTCACCCAAGCTGACGCTGCCAGTTCGTCAGCTCACTCAATGTTTCCGTTTTCTCCCGTAGCGTGAAGATCTACGCGTTTGTGCGCTTGTGATTTCATTGTTTCGCTGTAGCAGTTCACTGTATAAGCGTATCCAAAAATATCGCGGACATGCAGAAGGAGAATAGGAGACGACTGCCCTCAAAAGGAGAGAGAGAGAGAGAGAGAGAGAGAAGCACGCGCATGAGCGAGCGAGAGAGATAAGGAGAGAGAGGCGCACGAGAGAGAGATAAGGAGAGAGAGATGCGCACGAGAGAGAGAGATAAGGAGAGAGAGATGCGCACGAGAGAGAAGAACCATCAGCTCAGTTATGCTCACATGACGCTCAGCAGATAAAGTGTATCCATACTACTTGTATTGCAAGACATCGCTCGTTTTATCAAGTCAAAATTATTTAAAAAATTGAGCTTGCCTTGCAAAACACTCGTAAACCAAGTTACTTGCAAACCGAGGTTCCAATTGTATATATTATTTATCAGTGTTATTTGTTAGGAAAATTGATTTTTATGTTGATATTTTTGGGGGTGCGGAACGGATTAACTGGATTTCCATTATTTTCAATAGGGAAGTTTGTTCTAGATATGAGAAATTCGCTATACAAGCTCAGTGCTGGAACGAGGTGCTCATATCTCGAGGTTCAACTGTATATATATATATATCCATCCATCCATCTTCCAACCCACTGAATCCGAACACAGGGTCACGGGGGTCTGCTGGAGCCAATCTCAGCCAACACAGGGCACAAAGCAGGAACCAATCCTGGGCAGGGTGCCAACCCACTGCAGGACACACACAAACACACACTAGTGCCAATTTAGAATCGCCAATCCACCTAGCCTGCATGTCTTTGGACTGTGGGAGGAAACCGGCGTGCCTGGAGGAAACCCACGCAGACACAGGGAGAACATGCAAACTCCACGCAAGGAGGACCCGTTTTAACCGGTCTCCTAACTACGAAGCAGCGCTACCACTGCGCCACCGTACACCAATTTATATATATATATATATATATATATATATATATATATATATATATATATAGATATACAGTAGTGTGAAAAACTATTTGCCCCCTTCCTGATTTCTTATTCTTTTGTATGTTTGTCACAGAGAATGTTTCTGATCATCAAAACTTAACCATTAGTCAAATATAACATAAGTAAACACAAAATGCAGTTTTTAAATGATGGTTTTTATTATTTAGGGAGAAAAAAAATCCAAACCTACATGGCCCTGTGTGAAAAAGTAATTGCCCCCTTGTTAAAAAATAACCTAACTGTGGTGTATCACACCTGAGTTCAATTTCTGTAGCCACCCCCAGGCCTGATTACTGCCACACCTAGACCTCTTCAAGTAGACCTCTTCTCTGAAAGCCATCTCATCAATGTTGGTGAATAGGCCTGTGATGGTGGTGTCACCAGCAAATATAATGATAAAGTTGGAGCTTTGTCTAGTCACACTGTCATAAGTGAACAAGGAGTACAGAAGAGGTTAAGTACACTGTTCTTTGGAGTATCTGTGATGAGGTTCAGCATGGAGGATGTGATGCTGCTAATTCTTACATGCTTAGTCCAAAATCCATTTGGAAAGGGTGACATTGCGTCTTAAATTGAGGAGTTTGGTGGTTAACTTTGTTATTATAACAGTATTAAATACTGACCTTCTAGCTCTTCCGGAGGAATCCCGAGGCGTTCCCAGGCCAGCCGGGAGACATAGTCCCTCAAGCGTGTCCTGGGTCTTCCCCGAGGCCTCCTCCCGGTTAGACGTGTCTGGGACACCTCACCAGGGAGACGTCCAGGAGGCATCCTGATCAGATGCCCGAGCCACCTCATTTGACTCCTCTCGATGCGGAGGAGCAGCGGCTCTACTCTGAGCCCCTCCTGGATGACTGAGCTTCACACCCTATCTTTAAGGGAAAGCCCAGACACCCTGCGGAGGAAACTCATTTCAGCTGCTTGTATTCGCGATCTCTTTCTTTCGGTCACTACCCATAGCTCATGACCATAGGTGAGGGTAGGAACGTAGATCGACTGGTAAATTGAAAGCTTTGTCTTACAGCTCAGGTCCTGTTTTTTACCACGACACACCGATGCAGAGCCCGCATTCACGGAGGATGCTGCACTGATCCGCCTGTCAATCTCACGCTCCATTCTTCCCTCACTTGTGAACAAAACCCCGAGATACTTGAACTCTTGCACTTGGGGCAGGATCTCGCCTCCAACCCTGAGAGGGCATTCCACCCTTTTCCGGCTGAGGACCATGGTCTCGGATTTGGAGGTGCCGATTCCCATCCCAGCCGCTTCACACTCAGCTGCGAACTGATCCAGAGAGAGCTGATGATCGCGGCCTGATGAAGCAAACAGGACAACATCATCTGCAAAAAGCAGTGACCCAATCCTGAGTCCACCAAACCGGACCCCCTCAACACTCTGGCTGCGCCTAGAAATTCTGTCCATAAAAGTTATGAACAGAATCGGTGACAAAGGGCAGCCCTGGCAGAGTCTAGCTCTCACCGGAAATGGGTTTGAATTACTGCCGGAAATACAGACTAAGCACTGAAACCGGTTGTACAGGGACCGAAGAGCCCTTATCAGGGGGTCCGGTACCCCATACTCTTGGAGCACCCCCCACAGGATTCCCCGAGGGACACGGTCGAACACTTTTTCTAAGTCCACAAAAAACATGTAGACTGGTTGGGCAAACTCCCATGCACCCTCCAGGACTCTGCTAAGGGTGTAGAGCTGGTCCACTGTTCTGCGACCATGACAAAAACCACACTGTTCCTCCTGAATCCGAGGTTCGACTATCCGACGAACACTCCTCTCCAGAACCCCCTAATAGACTTTTCCAGGGAGGCTGAGGAGTGTGATCCCTCTGTAGTTGGAACACACCCTCTGGTCCCCCTTCTTAAAGAGGGGGACCACCACCCTGGTCTGCCAATCCAGAGGCACTGTCCTTGATGTCCATGCAATGTTGCAGAGGCATGTCAACCAGGACAGTCCAACATCCAGAGCCTTGAGAAACTCCAGGCGTATCTCATCCACTCCTGGGGCCCTGCCACCAAGGAGTTTATTGACCACCACTGTGACCTAAGCCCCAGAGATGGGGGTGCCCATCTCCGAGTCCCCAGGCTCTGCTTCCTCATTGGAAGGCATGTTAGTGGGATTGAGGAGGTCTTCAAAGTACTCCCCCCCACTGACCCACAATGTCCCAAGTCGAGGTCCGCAGCGCACTATTCCCACCATATACAGTGTTGATACTGCACTGCTTCCACATCCTAAGACGCCGGATGGTGGACCAGAATCTCTTCGATGCTGTCCGAAAGTCGTTTTCCATGGCCTCCCCAAACTCCTCCCACACCCGAGTTTTTGCCTCAGCAACCACCGAAGCCACATTCCTCTTGGCCTGCCGGCATCTATTAGCTGCCTCCAGAGTCCCACAGGACAAAAGGGTCCGGTAAGACTCCTCCTTCAGCTTGACAGCATCCCTCACCACCGGTGTCCATCAACGGGTTCGAAAATTGCCACCACGACAGGCACCGACCACCTTACGGCCACAGCTCCAGTCAGCCACCTCAACAATAGAGGTATGGAACATAGTCCAATCGGATTCAATGTCCTCCACCTCCCTCAGGACATGGTCAAAGTTCTGCCGGAGATGGGATCTGAAGCTACTTCTGACAGGGGACTCTGACAGACGTTCCCAGCAGACAATCACAACACGTTTGGGCCTACCAGGCCTGACCGGCATCCTCCCCCACCATTGAAGCCTACTCACCACCAGGTGGTGATCAGTTGACAGTTCAACCCCTCTCTTCACCAGAGTGTCCAAGACATGTGGCCACAAGTCTGACGACACGGCCACAAAGTCAATCATCGAACTGAGGCCTAGGGTGTCCTGGTGCCAAGTGCACATATGAACACCCCTATACGTGAACATGGTGTTTGTTATGGACAATCCGTGAACAGCACAGAAGTCCAATAACAACACACCGCTCGGGTTCAGATCGGGGGGGGGGCTACATTCCTTCCAATTACGCCCTTCCAGGTCTCACGGTCATTGCCCACGTGAACATTGAAGTCTCCCAGCAGAACGAGGGAGTCCCCAGAAGGTATGTCCTCTAGCACCCCCTCCAGGGACTCCAAAAAGGGAGAGTACTCCAGACTGCTGTTCGGGACATACATGCAAACAACAGTTAGGACCCGTCCCCCCACCTGAAGGTGGAGGGAGGCTACCCTCTTGTCCACCGGGGTAAACCCCAATGAACAGGCTCCAAGTTGGGGGGCAATAAGTATGTCCACACCCACTCTGTGCCTCTCACTGGGGGCAACTCCAGAGTGGTAGAGAGTCCAGCCCCTCTCAAGGAGATTAGTTCCAGAGTCTAAGCTGTGCGTTGAGGTAAGCCCGACTATATCTAGCCGGAACCTCTCGACCTCGCTCACTAGCTCAGGCTCCTTCCCCTTCAGAGAGGTGACATTCCACGTCTCAAGAGCCAGCTTCTGTAGCCTAGTATCGGACAGCCAAGGTCCCCGGCTTCGCCCACCACCCAACTCACACTGCACCCGACCTCCTTGGCCCCTGCCATAGGTGGTAAGCCCATGGGAAGTGAATCCCATTACAACACCTGCATAATCATCCAGATCTGATAAGGAGTCTTGTTAAACAATCAAAGCAATCCTAAAGCTTTTCCTGCCTCTTTAGTCCAGCACTGTACTTGCTGGTTCCTCACATGTCAGTCTCTGCCCATACGCTGGCAGAAGGATCACTGCCAGGAGAGCAGACTGTCAGAGATGTGGGTGAAGTACACACTGGTATGCATTTCTTTCTAATTGGGGTTTAGCAATGATCCAGAGTATTAGCACCCCTCATGGGGTAAGTGATACTGTATGACAGTTATACTTAGGATAAACACTCCTTAAGTTTGCTCCGTTCATAAATAATCACTCAGGATGTAGACGTTCCTATTCTGTAATTGCTCTGTAAAGATCATTCAGTGCTTTGCTCATGTTGGCTTGTGGAGGAACATGAACAAACATCAGGAAAACACCTGAGAAATTCCACAGAAGAGTAAACGGATGGCAATTGATCAATACATATTTCAGATTAGGTGAACAGTTTTCAGAGACAATTTTACAATTTGTGGTGTTCACCATAAAACGCATACCTCTTCTTTTGTTTTTACCTGGCAGTTCTCCATAAAAGACTGTAATGGCATCTTACTGCATTGCAGCATCTGGTGTCTCAGCAGTTAGCCATGTTTGTGAGAAATAAAAGACAGAGCATTTTCTGATGTCACTCCTTGTTGTCAGTTTTGACTGCATGTCATCTGCTTTACAATTCAGTGACTGCATATTGGCCAGAAAATGGTCAGCTGCTATGATTTTTTGCTCTCACTGGGACATGTCCTTATCGCCTCCATTTCCCAGCTCTCTATGTTCAGTCATTCTTAGTAAAGTAATGATGGTTGTGTTGCCTGAATACTTAAAAGTAAAATTCTGAATATTTCCTGTAATGTTTTAAAGTGTTTGTTGATCATAACTAATAAATCACTCTAGCTGCACAAACAACAAAATAAAAGTATATAAAAAAGCACAGATGTCTGTGAGAAGAAACATACAACACATCACCAGGAGTCACTATTCTGTTTTGATTACAGCATGAATAGTTATATCTTTAAACACCTGAGCCGGTGCCAGGGTTCAGACTTACTTGCATACATGCCTGCCTCCTCCAGGTCACATCAGCAATAATGGCAGAGATCAGACCACGATAGTGCCAGGCAGCCACTGATGACTGACTGCCTGTAGGCTGCATGAGGACAGACTAGAAGAAGCGAGAGTTGACTCAGTGTGATTTTCTCCATGGACCCTTGCTACTCAACTGCCACTGTGCATTTAAGACATTTCACTCAGTTGCAGTAATTCTCAGTTCTGCCAACTTCTATTGATATTATAATGAGACATAATGATTGGGTATTTTTGTTGAGCTTCCTTCTTTTCTTGTCTCATTTGTATTTTCGGACAACGTCAGTGCACTTTACCTTGTCTGATGGCTGGGATAGGCTCTAGCTTCCTTATGACCCTGACCTGAATAGGCAGGTTAAGAAAATGGTTGGAAGGATATTGAATGCTGGCATTTGACTCAATTATTGAACATGTCCTATACATTAACCCTCTAATGATAAATAGACAATACTATCAGGAACTACTGTGATAATATTATAAAGCTTTTAACTCTAACAGACTTGTGTGGATATAAACACAGGAAACTTCAGTTTCTGTATTACATCTTGCCTGAAGAAGGGGCCTGAGTTGCCTCGAAAGCTTGCATATTGTAATCTTTTTAGTTAGCCAATAAAAGGTGTCATTTTGCTTGGCTTTTCTCTACTCTAACAGGCAAAACAAAACTTCTAGTTTTTAGCAGACAAACCCCAGCATTCAGACACTTTCTGAATAATGTGACACATTTATACACATGAAGAAGTTTTGCAGATGATTGGGCACATTTTTATTTCTTCCACAATGTTTGTTTCCTATAACACAAAGCCCTGAAATGCTTTAAAGATATGTAATAATCAATAAGCTCAAAGACTTCACAAAATGGTGAGGCTATTTCAACATTTTCAACTCATTCCAAATTGTCACCCACGAAGCTCCTTCTCCTCTACCACTATACCCCAACATTAACCCTAAGTCCACAGGTACTGTGAGTGCTGTGCAGAGAGGAGGCTGAATATCTGAGTTTTTCCCAGTTAATTCTGGGGTTTGCCAGGGGTGTGTTTTTGCTCCTACTCTGTTCAGTGCTTGCATGGACTGGGTGTTGGGCAAGGTCGTGGTGTCCAGTGGCTGTGGAGCAACTGCTGGTGAAGAAACTTTCACTGATCTTGACTTTGCTGATGATGCTGTGATTTTCGCGGAGTCAATGGAGGCTCTGATTGGGGCACTCGAGAGACTAAGCGAGGAGTCTGAGTGTCTGGGCTTGTTGAGTGTCCTGATAAAAAAACTAAGATCCAGGCCTTGAATGACCTCTTGGGCACAGCCATCAGCAGTGTGTCTGTTTGCGGAGAGAGTGTCGACCTTGTTGAGAGGTTTACTTACCTCGACAGCATTGATGTTTCTGGTGACTCTTCCTATGAAGTCAGTCGACAGATTGGGAGAGCATGGGGGGTCATGAGGTCGCTGGAAAGGGGTGTGTGCCGCTCCCGATATGTATGCAAAAGGATGAAGTCCCAAGTCTTTAGAGCCTGGTGCTTCCTGTCTTGCATTATGGTTGTGAGACATGGACGCTATCCAGTGACCTGAGACAAAGACTGGACTCTTTTGGTACTGTGCCTCTCCGGAAATTCGTTGGGTACTACTGGTTTGAGTTTGTGTCGAATGAGTGCTTGCTCATTACCTGCATTGTGAGGGAGCGTCAGTTATGACACTACGGCCATGTGTTGTGATTCTCTGATGGTTATCTGGCTCACAGGATCCTTATTGTTGGGGACCTGAATGGCTGGAGCAGGCCAAGGGGTCGCCCACATAACACCTGGCTGCAGTAGATAGAGGGTCATTTCCAGAGGGTGGGATTGGACCACATGTCTGTCTGGGGGGGGTTTCCATCCAGAATCGTGTGCTGTTTCGTCATGTGGTATGTGCAGCAACGTGCTTTACCAGTGCATGCTCCCCAACCTGACTTGACCACAGGCATTGGATTTTTAAAAGTGTGCTACAAATGAGAATATTGGGTCCTGAAGGTCTCAAACTTTGAGTTTGTTCTTGGCTTAAAAGAGAACAAGATTTCAACTTTTTTATTAATGGGCTTTTTAAAATTGAAATGAAATAACAATGAAAAAATAATTTTCTGTAAACTGAAACTATGTACAGTTTACACCATTTAAAATTTGCTTTGAAATTTGTTTTAATTCCACTATATTAAACAGATGCTACATTTACTCATTTCAAAGTAAGAACTGCTAGGGTAAAGAGAGAGAATTAGATGCACTGCATCAATATCTTTTAATTAACAATGTCCATGCATATGTTAAGGCTATGTATACAGTAAGGTAACTTTTAAAATAAAAATAAACCAGTTAAAAAAAAACAACATGCTAACTGAGACTAAGATTTTACCACATAAAGAGCTACCACTTGAGAACAGTCAGGTTTTAGTTTTAATTGCAAAGCTGCCACTCTCTTAAGTTGATTTATATCAGACATGTTACAAAGAATGTTCATTGTCTTTTTAAACACACAATCCATTCTAAAAAGCATTCTTAGAATTGCTGACCTACTCAACATACAGTTAACCTTTTCATAGTAAGTACAGCAGTTTTACAGTGAATTTCCCATCTCTTTTCTCTATAATATTCTTTTTAATCGGCTCCTAAGGCACATAAAGAAGTGTAAATCAAATATTCTTCCCAAACATAAATATTTACATTTTCTAATTATAAGATATTCCGGGTCACAGGTTTTGAAACTTATGTTGTTTGAGAAGGAAATGCATTTTTCCTAAATTAACAACATTGTCAGACTCTCTTCAGAGTCAAAGGGGGTAGGAGCCTATGGTGGCAGCATTAGGTGCCAAAGAAGGAAAGAGGCCATTAGAGGCCATTCACGCACATAACCACACAGCCATATAGGGGTGGCGAATTTGGAACTTCCGTATCTTTGAGGATATTGGAGCAAAACCCATGCAGATATACAGAGTGCTAGTAAACTCCATGCTTACAGCAGTAAACTGTGGATCCATTAAGCAGAAGCTCTAACCTCTGCTCTACCATGTTGCCCATTGACTCATTTATAAATAATTGTAAAATGATTCTTAAGTGAAGTGCAGCTGTTTCAAATAACATAAAAAATCTAGTTTCTGGGATGGGTGAGGTTACCATCATGAGCAGTCATACAACATTCACTCCTTGGAATTTAGGTCAGCTATTATTGCTATGCAGGTAGGCATCTTCTGAAGATAACAATAACTTATTTAGGGATTTTATACAAATCTCCATACTAGTACACAGGAGCAGTTTTATGTTGCCTGAGTCTTGCATTACGTCTAGGACATAATTTTTTTCCTAAGTCATTTAGATCTCTGCTTTGCCGGAGTGCACTGTGAAATGGCTGTTAAGTGTGGGAAACAAAAAAATAAACATTGGCAAAGGAAGACGTGCATAATGGACTGCACAAAAACTACACTGGTTGGCATTTTGTATGCAGAGGCTTTAAATCAAATGCTTACAATAACCCTGAACTGCCCAGCCAAGTTGCCACTAACAACAGGATCGTCTGTCTACACGTTTACTGCCAACTGATCATCAAAAAGTGTGCAGTGCAGTCTGAAGTGAGCTTGTATTTGTGACTACATCAGTTGTTAGATTAACATAATAGAATTTAAACAAGAGCAAAATACTTTGAAATCATTATCAGTAATATGCAATTGTCACTGCAAATTTTATATAGGCAACCAGCATAATAAAAATAACATTTGCTCCGGTTATAACATAAAAATAAAATATCCTCCATAATGTGACACAAAGTTGATAAACATTAAGGAAATCCCATCGGGCATTTCAGGAAGCAACCCTGTGGATATATAACCCATCAGGAAGTTCACAACTTCAGGCCAAGTTCATAAAGAAGACTAGAAAAAAAAATGCAGGGCAGGCATGTTTTGCACATCAGCCTCATGTGCACCTAAGGAAATGATATTATTAAATAGCAGCTCAACTAGCCGCGTTCTGTTGCACGAAATGTCTTCTGACAACATAAATTATAAACTCTACAATTGTACAAGCATAAAAGTTTTTCTTTCTGCCAAGAATAAAAATTGGGGTGTAAAACTGTCTGTGATTTAGTGGGCTCAAACTGTTAGGCAAACATGCCAAAACTAACTGCACAGAGACAGTTGACAGATACGCTGAAAGTTCACAACAAAGTCAAATGTAGCCAAGCAACTCCAAGTTTCAGAAAATGAACTCTGAGGCCTGGCCTCTTCTCGTGTTCTGATGCTTAAAGCTGTGGCTGGAAGTAGCACTTAGCTTTTTATGGAAATGTTACAGAATCAAAAAATCTAAATATTTATATAGACCAACTGTTGAGCTGATGAGCAACTTTAGATACAGATACACTCACACACATATATAAATATATATATATATATATATATATATATATATATATATATATATATATATATATATATATAGTACAGAGTAATGGGGATTGTGGAAGAGAGATACAAAAGAGAGTACAGGCAGGGTGGAACAGGTGGAGAAGAGTGTCAGGAGTGATTTGTGACAGACGGGTATCAGCAAGAATGAAAGGGAAGGTCTACAGGACAGTAGTGAGACCAGCTGTTATATGGGTTGGAGATGGTGGCACTAAGCAGAAAGCAGGAGACAGAGCTGGAGGTGGCAGAGTTAAAGATGTTAAGATTTGCATTGGGTGTGATAAGAATGGATAGGATTAGAAATCAGTACATTAGAGGGTCAGCTCAAGTTGGACGGTTTGGAGACAAAGTTAAAGAGGCGAGATTGTGTAGGTTTGGACAATTGCAAAGGAGAGATGCTGAGTATATTGGGAGAGGGATGTTAAGGATAGAGCTGCCAGGGAAGAGGAAGGCCTAAACGAAGGTTTATGGATGTGATTGGAGAGGATATGCAGGTGATGGGTGTAACAGAACAAGATGCAGAGGACAGAAAGATATGGAAGAAGATGACCCGCTGTGGCGACCCCTAATGGGAGAAGCCAAAACAAGAAGATATATATATATATATATATATATATATACACACACACACACATACACATACACATATATGTATACACACACAAATATACAGTACATGTTAGAAAGAGCAAGAGAGGGTGAAATAATTGGTAAATATTTTTAGCATAAAATACCTCGAATCTAAGTATGTTTTGAATTTCAAGTGGAAGATGTAGATATTACATTATTACATATTGCTCTAAAAATATAAATCTGCTGAGAAAATGGATTGAGGAGGAAGTTACTGTTCCACACAAATAATGTGTTTCAAAGTAATTCTAATAAATTAATATTTCTAGTATTTAACAAAGAATGTGACAAAACATAAGTGACCATATATATAGGAATATGCATATCTGATAAAATAATACAGTAGATACAGCTGCCTCCCTCTGTGGAGTACGCATGTTTTCCCTGTGTCTGCGTGTTTCTCCTTCAGGTCCTACCGGTTTCCTCCCACAATCCAAAGACAGGTTAGGTGAATTGGTGATCCTAAATTGCCCCTAGTGTGTGCTTGGTGTGTGGGTGGGTGTGTGTATGTATGTGTGCCCTGCGGTGGGCTGGTCCCCTGCCTTGCGCCCTGTGTTGGCTGGGATTGGCTCCAGCAGACCCCCGTGACCCTGTAGTTAGGATATAGCGGCTTGGATAATGGATGGATGGATACAGCTGACCTTGCAAGATGAAAAAGCAAAAAAAGGCAAAGTCCACAAACAATATTACAATGTTGGGGGTGTCATGTCCAGTTTGTATGGCTACCTGCTTGACCAGGACGGCTGAGCTGTCTTGCTGATACATTTTGGAAAAAATGTTCCCTTCTTCAGGGTCAAGGCAAACCAGTTAAATAATGACAATACATCACAAATATGGAAGAGACTATTAAATCTCAAAATTTAATAGTTATGTTTATAATGGCACAAAATGTAACCTGGAGAGTGTCCAGTGACAAATCTGCTCACCGGAAATGACTATCAGAAGCAGCAAGCATACCATTCATTTATTTTTTAAATCTACTTTTTCCACCAGCTATTTATTCAGAAAATCATGATATAGCAGAGCCAGAAGAGGAAACTCAAATACATTCACACAAATTCTTTTAAAGGATGGACTTTAAGATAGGATTCAAACAAGTGCTCAGAGGCTCTAATGGAACCAGTGGCACTAGTGCACCCACTCACGCTTGTCAAAATTTTAAAAAGACAAGAACTAGTGATGATCGGTTTTCTGCACTCTAAACAGCTATATGTGAAGGGCAAAGGAAATGGTGCCTATGAATGTGCTGCAGTGACACCTTGGGTACCAAAGGAGTGTGATTGTACCATATTTCTGGCATAGTGTAATCATGAGATGGAGATAAGAAAATGAGCAGGCTGTACCAAAACCTTTCTGCAAGAAATTGTTTTTTTCTTTTTAGAGTGGCTTTAAATTATATCAACATTATGTGATTTTACTTGGAAAATTGCTGAGGGAATGGCAGATGCAGTTCTTACTTCATCACAGCTGAACAAAGGGGCACTTGGCAGTATATTTACGAGTGGAAGGGGCTGTAGAGGATGGTAGCAAGATAGTTATATCATCATGGACACTGGAGATGTAAATGGTTCATTCCTAACTAGTATGCACATCTTAACTTTGGACAGAACATGGATTGACGATATTGTGAATAATAGCAGTTTAAAAATTTGGCAGTCTTAATAACACATGATTAAGCTCTCAGCCGTGTTTCTGAATATTTACATTTTACATTATTTGTCTCTTTTTTAATTTGGGGAGACCTAACATAATTCCTCATAAACAAATTAGCAAGTTCGTTGCTTTTTGGTAAATGCTATGGTGTTTTTTATGCAGAATATTTTAATAATTAGTGATGTGTATTTTTACAAAACAAGGTTTTATACAATGTTTCCAGGATTCTCCACCCTACACATTATTCAAGATGCATCTTTTGGGATTTCTTTGGTTTTATTTAAAAACAAATGTTACTTTTATTTACAGACCCACTGGGAATTGACACAATTTGAAACATAAGGCATAATTTGATGGAATAAGTGAAAACTGTAATACAATTATTCTCCTTTATTGTTAAGATTATGGCCACTCAGCCTGCTCCTGAGCTACCCCAGTCAGGTTGTTATTCACCTTTAAGCAAACATCTTTAAAGTTAGCCTCTGACATTGTAAAGGTGGGACTTAAAGATTAAAAACAAAACCTCAAAGATTTATTGAGCCCTTCATGCCACTGCATCAAGGGGGGACCCAACTGTGTGGTTACAAACAGTGGATAGCAGACTACATCTTTAAATACAACGGAGAAACAGAGCCGGGTAGGTTGCGATGGTGATGTAATGGTTAGCGATCAGATTTGTGAGCCCAAATTGCACTAAATTGATAGGTAGATAATATGTTTCTACGTGGGATGGTTTGGGGTCGTAACAAAAATAATGAGATACTTGATAAAAGAAAAAATGTGAATCGAACCAAAATTCCCTGCTTTAAAAGCCAGCATGGTAACCATTACATTGCCGGTTTAGTGTTCCTCTCTGTGGATAGATCATGCTGTACTATTTTATGACTCTTATTCCGAAGTCAAGCTGCCTCCACCTCTCCCAGTGGAGAAAGCCAGAGTTATGATAAGAAGTCATTTCAAGAGTCAAAGGCATAAAGAACAAGCAAATAACTGCTTTATCGATATAGGGATGTGTGAGATTTTTTCAAGTGGAAATATCTCAAAAAAATTAATTTCAGATACCTTAAAATGTAGTTCATATTTTAGGATATTTGCAATATATTTCCAAGTATTTGAGATATCTCAAATACATTTTCAAATACTGCATCTCAAAATAACTTTTGTCTATCTCAAGATAAAGTATCTCAAATAGCCTTGTGTGCATTTTAAGATATATGGAACTCATATTGAAATACCTCAAAATCATTTTACAATTCTTTAAATGGGACATTCTGTCTGTTTTAGGATATCTTGAAATCCCTTTGAAGATATCTGAAAAGAGGCAGAGAGCTAATGTAGGATACCATGACATGAATTTGAAATATGCAAAAATGTATTTTGGATAGCTGAAACGTGAGTCAATATAAAGATACCTGAAATATCCAGATATCTTTAAATACCTTCCTGTTCATGTTCCGATATCTAAAATTTCACGATATTTCACAATAAAATGAGGGTATTAGAAATAAACTTAATCCATTAGGATTAAAAATCAAGACAGAGGTAAAGAATTTAGGGGTAATTAGTGACTCTGACCTGAATTTTTAATAACATATTAATCAGATTACTAGGACAGCATTTTTTCCACTTAAAAAATATAGCAAAAGTTAGACCTCTTATAACTTTGCAAGATGCTGAGAAATTAGTTCCCGCTTTTGTTTTCAGTAGACTAGATTACTGTAACGCATTCCTCTCAGAACTACCCAAAAAAGACATCAATCAATTGCAACGAGTGTAGAATGCAGCTGCTAGAATCTTAACTCGGAAAAGAAAATCTGAGCACATCACACCAGTTCTGATGTCACTACATTGGTTACCTGTGTCATTTAGAATTGACTTTAAAATACTGCTTATAGTTTACAAAGCCTTAAATAATCTCACTCCATCTTATATTTCGGAATGATTTACACCTTACACTCCAAATTGTAACCTTCAAATGAGTTCTAAAGTTTAAAGAAGTGGTGAGGCTGCTTTCTGCTGTTATGCACCTAAAATCTGGAATAGCTGACCGATAGAAATTCACCAGCTTAATACAATGGAGCATTAAAAAAAAAAAAAAAACTGTTAAAAACTCATTATTTTAACATTGCTTTCTCATAGCTTCATTTTAGTTTAATCCTGATACTCTGTATATGTATTTAATTATCATTATCATTCATGGTAGATACAAAATCCGTACTAACCCCTACTTTCTCTGCTGTTCTTTTTCCGGTTTTCTGTGGTGGCGATTTGTGCCACCACCACCTGATCAAAGCACTGTGATGTCCCTGCATTGATTAATTGAAGGCCAGAGGTCCACATGACCGTCACCATTAAGTTCTTCCATGTTAAGCCTGAATACCATGAGGACTGATTGTGATCATTTATGTTGGGTAGAATGCCTAGAGGGGGCTGGGTGGTCTAGTGGCCTTGGAGCCCCTGCTGATTTTGTTTTTTTTTTTTCTCCAGCCTTTTTTTTTTTTTTGTGTGTCCTCCCTGGCCATTGGACCTTACTTTTATTCTTTGTTAATTAGAACTGCCTAATTTTATTTTTATATTTTGTCTTTTTTCTCTTTCTTAATCCTGTAAAGCACTTTGAGTGACATCATTTGTATGAAAATGTGCTACACAAATAAATATTGTTGTTGTTTATTTTGTTATACCTCAAAGTCTCATTGGCAGTCTTATAGTAAGCTATTTCCAATATCTCTAAATGACTACAGACTTTTATATTTTATATGATATTTTAAAATATATTCATGATATCTCAAAATGTATAGGAACTTATTTCAAGATACCTTGAACAGCATTAGAGATATTTTAAAATATATTTGAGACATATTTTCAGATATCTTTAATTCATTTAAGATATTTAAAATGCATTTCCAGATATGTTAAAACACATTTTAAGATATCTGTAAATGTTAGATCGGCTTGCCATAGTGAGATATCTCTCACTGATCAGGAAGCATGAAGAGGCACCCGATCGAGCAAAGCCTGGAGCTCAGTTCTGTTCCAAATGCCAAAAACTATCACCAGGGTCTGCTTGCTAGGACATGCAAGTCTGGGTTTAAAAAAATGTGCAAGCAGCTCTTAATTAAAAGATTATCTGAAATATACATTTTTTGATAAAGACATTTATGTCTGGTTGCCTGGCCAGCTGGAAATCTGCCATTTGTTTATACTGTGATCTCAAAAAGACATAAAGCCATATAAATACATCATTAGACAGCTGGGGATCTTTACTTTTACAGAAAGCTGGAATTAAAACTTTATCTTTCATAGGGTTTTAGATATAAATGTTTATCTGTCAGCCAGTTTTTTGTGTGCACCATGTAAAGTGTGAGGAGGACGTTTTATTATTATTGATCAAACTTTATGATAAGCATACCGTGTCACAGACAGGAAATTTTTGCATTATTTGCTAAATTAGTGAAATATTTTAATTCTTTGGGAGAGATGTGTACTATATGCTTCCATGTAACTAATTTCTGAATATTACATTTAGTTTTCCTCATCTTTTTTTGGCTGCTCCCGTTACGGGTCACCACAGCGGATCATTTTGTTCCAGATCTTCCTGTCCTCTTCATTTTGCTCCATTACACCCATAACATTGATATCCTCTCTCACCGCATCCATATACCTTTTCTTAGGCCTTCCTTTTTTCCTCTTGTCTGGCAGCTCCATCCTTAGCACCCAATATACCCAGCATCTCTCCTCTGCACATGTCCAAACCAACACAATCTCGCCTCTCTGACTTTGTCTCCAAATCATCCAATCTGAGCTGACCATCTAATGTACTTGTTTCTAATCCTGTCCATCCTCATCACACCCAATGCAAATCTTAGCATCTTTAACTCTGCCACCTCTGGCTCTGTCTCCTGTTTTCTGGTCAGTGCCACCGTCTCCAATCCATATAACATAGCTGGTCTCACTGCCATCCTCTAGATCTTACCTTTCACTCTTACTGATACCCGTCTGTCACAAATTACTCCTGACACTCTTCTCCATCCATTCCACCCTGCCTGTGCTCTCTTCTTCACTTCTCTTCCACACTCTCTGCTACTCTGCACTGTTGATCCCAAGTATTTAAATTCATCCACCTTCACCAACTCTACTCCCTGCATCCTCACCATTCCACTAACCTCCCTCTCATTTACACACATGTATTCTGTCTTGTTCCTACTAACCTTCATTCCTCTCCTTTCTAGAGCATATCTCCACCTCTCCAGGGTCTCCTCAACTTGCTCCCTACTTTCGGTACAGATCCCAATGTCATCAGCAAACCTGTCTAATCTCATCTGTCAACCTGTCCGCCACCTTTGCAAATAAGAAAGGGCTCAGAGCTGAAAACTGATGTAATCCCAGCTTCATCGTAAATGCATCTGTCACTCCTACCGCAGACCTCACTCCTGTCACACTTCCCTCACACATATCTTGTGCCACTCTAACATACTTCTCTACCACTTCCGATTTCCTCATACAATACTAGTGGTCCTCTTGAGGCACCCTGTTATATGCATTCTCCAAGTCCACAAAGACACAATGCCACTGCTTCTGGCCTCAGAGCACCCTCAAAGCAAACATTGCATCTGTTGTGCTCTTTCTTGGCATGAAACCAAACTGCTGCTCACAACCTCCCTTCTTAATCTAGCTTCCACAACTCCTACCCACAACTTCATGCGGTGGCTCATCAATTTTATTATTATAAATTAATGCATTTTGTAAGCTAAAGCTCCAGGTCCTATGGTCAAAGCTGCCTATAAGTTTCCAGTTTCCTTATGATCTCCTTGAACTTGTGTCTTGCTTAAAAGATGGGTGAAGCCTACTGTTTATTCATTCTATCAATACCAGAATATTCTAAACAGCAGGTTTAAGTACCAAAAAAGTCAACAATTCATGATTCCTTTATTATTCTGTAGTTAATTTAATTGTAAAGTTTCTAACAAGGCAATTAGCACTGAATTTTATGGTGCATTCGAAAGTACACTGATAACAATTTAATAAATGAACACATGCCAAATAACAGTACACATGACATCTGCCTTATGTGTGCTGCAGATTATGGAATGACAACTGACAAAGATTTGTAATATTACATATTAACATCAAGTATGTTCAGCAGTTTCTTTGTTGTGCTGGTGGGTAACAAGGTTGAGAAGCTGTTTTTAAATAGGGAATCACAACAGTGGGATCTCCAGATGAGGTTGTAATATTTGAAACGTTTCAGCTCTGACAGCAATTTTTTCAATCCAGTGCAATCTTGTAATAACTACTTATTAGAAATCATTGAGCAAAGTGAGACAACTGAACTGGCCCAGCACTTTTACAGACATTTTATAAGACAGTAGGCGAGAAGCCAGAGCCAATATGCAAGGATTCTCAGAGTAGAAGCACTGCTTTTTCCTGGCTTGAGAGAATAAAATTGTTATGGTTTGAGCAGGTAGTTACATGCAGAGGAGTTGCACCAGGCACAGCCCACAGGGAGAAGATTGAGGGGCAGACCCAGTGCATGGAGGGGGTTATAGCTCTTGACTGGTAAAGGAGATTTTGACGATTCTCCAGGAAAAGCTGGAAAACGTTGGTAAGGATAGGGTGAGTTGGCCTGTCCTTTTTGACTTTGTATTAATGACACCCTCACCAGAATTACAAGAGTGAAAGTGTAATGATTTTACCTTCTGTCAAGAATTACCGGTGCTTTAAAGTATAAATTAAATTATGAAATTAAAAAGGGATACCAATCACATACAACAGGAAATAAGTGGAGCATCCAAAGCCATCCCAAAAAGCACATTTGGCTTTGTTTGGCACATATTTTCTGAGGTTTAGAAAACATTTAAGTATTACTAACATCGAGACACACACCAAGTTTGTTGACTTCTCAAGCAAAGTAACTTATAAGGAGTGATTTAACAGTTCCAGTAGAGAAAACGATCATAGGGCAAATAGGAAAGCCCTGAGATGGACTAGCTTACAGTAAATTGAACTATTTCAATAATAATTAATTTAGAAATTAAAAACATTGAGTTAAACAAGCTGCAAAGAAAGATTGTTAAGGGATGGCTTAATGCTTCTGTTCACATTGACCTTCACAGATTTTTTATGGCTGTGTTTTTGTGTGCATTTCTTTCTTTTCATCATCAAGCATATGCTTTGCTGGGGCAAACAGTACATCCATGTAGTTTAAATAAATTTTATAACACATTGTATCTCAAACATTTTGCAAATCAATAGCCTTCATCCCATGAATAAATACAGCAGAGTTCAAAAATCTCAGTTAAATTAAACAATTTCCACAACAGTTATCATTGGACATACAGCAGATCAAACTATTTTTGAAAGGTTTGGGGATAAGTACTGCACTAAACTACACCAAAAACAATACGCCTGGATCCTGTAATAAGACAAACATGATGTAACTTGTTTGAAAAGGATATGTACAATGGTAACTTATGAAAAAATGTACCTAATTCTTGGTATTCACAGCGGATATCTCGGAAACAACTACACTCTAAAATATTGTCTTTAATAAGACACAGTAATGCAGAAGCTCAAGACCATGCAAAAATGCAGCAAAAATAGTAATTTTGGGACATAATAAACAATTTCGATTTAACGCACATACAGAGAGGTCAAAATCATCACAAGTTTTGTTTGAACATCATAGAATAAGAATCTGAATTTACCAACAAATTTTTAACCCCATCACCAAGCTTCCATTTACGGGTGTTTTATAAAAAAAAAAGGATGGATGATCATTACTCTACTGAAGGAGAAAAAAGTGTTACAAGAGCTCAGATTAGTCAGTAATGAATAAAATGCTAAATCTCAATCTCTACGGATCACAATGCAACTTGACAGCCTTCCTCTCTCCTTCTGCAAAGTCCTGATCTCTTCTATTGCAATGCAGTGTGTACTGCAGTGAATTCTATTGGTGGCAGCACAAGCACTGCAAGACTAAAAAAAGCAAAAATGACAAATGCACACTTGGAAATGTCTTCATTGGACATCATTACATGAACCTATCACATACACGTTGCAATAGTGTGGACTGTAAACAGCAGGCTCGCTTTGCCTTTTGGCATGTTTTGTGAAATAGTGCACTAGGCTATCTCAGTTTTTCCAGCCAGAGTAGCCCACAGTACACATAAGAGTCTACACAAGGACACAGAGGATGTGTCTGATGGAAAGGTCAATATAACCTAATTTTAAAAAGTAATTGAGGATGCTATAAATCAGTAAAAAAAAAAAAAAGAAAGACTCTACTGGCCAAGGAGCACTAGGTCCTGTACCCTACCATACTGCAGCTTGTAGGGATTATTTTAACGCAAAATTAGTATTGAAGAAATAAGGAGGACAAGAGACAGATGATTGTTAGGAATGTATGTAGGTAATAACACTGAGTTAAGGGGATGTTCAGAAATTAAATAAAACAGATTAGTAGATGGGGTTTAATTATTGCTACTAGTAGGAACATAATGCAAGACACTACCAGGGATGACAGCGTGGTTATTAATCATGCTGTAAGAGACACTTTAATAAGTATAAGACTATAATAATCTGATTTTAATTTACAGGACTGCTTCTTTTTCATATAAAATATCTCAAGTTAGAAAGCCAACATGAGTATTATGTGCACATAAGACAGAGGGGAAAAAAGACATACAGGATCTGATTAACATAATATTACAAACAGTACCAAAGAATATCAGCAAAATCGGGGATATTACAGTTATGGCACATATAGAAGTAATTGTTGATGGGTTCAATATATAGGTTTACAGGTCTGTAGAAGCAAATTACTGACACGATTTAACAGCCACATGCTAGTTTTAAAAAGTACTACAGAACAATAATCCCTTGACAAGTACCTTTCAGGTATCACATGTATGAAATCTGGTTACTACTACAAGGGATAATATTTCCAGTCTGATTATTACAAACTTGTTACTTAGCTACCACATGTATGAAATTTCATGTTTGTAAAGGTAGGTGGAAAACAGAAGTTCATCCATAATAACAGAAATGTTTCTTACAAAAATAAAATTTACCATCCAAAATTCATTATTGTTTAATTTTGGTCAAATACTGTATAAGGCATCAGTAAGGAAGTAAAAAGTTATGACAGAAAAATAGTGTCTAAAGAAGGCATTATAAGGAAAGTTGAAAGCAAATTTGACTGTGGGGCACAGAACTTATCATTACGGCATATATAGTTCAAACTCTGCAAGGTGAAAAACAGAAAAAGAAAGCTAATTATACAGTATTTCCATCCTGGAAACTGCACTCCCCAAACAATATGCACTTTTTCTGGTGTGTTATGCACATATCATTGAATCCACTATGCCATAAGTGACAGTCACACATTAACCAATAACACTGTGTAGTAATTAACAGATTACAGGAATTCACCTAATGTTGAACATTTTTGTTTTCTCTAAGTGAAAGTGAAAAGTATGTTAAGTTACGCAAAGCTAGAATGTGAATGTAATTAATAGGAATTAATAATTTATCAAAAGCCATTTGTTATTGTTAATATTAAGAAAAAAACACCTAGAGATCGTAAGGATTAAAAAAGTTAAAAAGAAAACACTGCCGACAAATACATGCAAGTGTTCAGAAGGGCAAGTGATTAAATATGCAAGCTTTTAATGTTTATTTTTCAGAAATCATTACACAAACCAGAAAAAAAACTTCAAAAGACTAAAAACTAAGAAAAATTGCTCCATTATATTAAAAAATTAGATTGAACCAGCCTTAATAACTACAGTCTAGGGTGTATCATAGGAAAATTAATGGAAACAACTATAAATGACAAGATAAAGAACTTTTTTTGCAGTACAGTTACATTAGTTCACAGTTTGCATAGGTTTAGACAGGGAAGATCATGTTTCATCAATATTCTGGATTTTTATTAGGAAGTCCTAAGGGAATTTGATCATAACTGTAAATACAATTTTACTTTCCTTGACGTTCAGGAAAAAAGAGCTTCAGAATTCCATAAGAATGTTGTCATCAATGTACAAGAGACAGACATGGAGAAGAACACAGTGTGTAGATACTGTACATACAGAACTGAAATAATCAACATGCTCGAGTACAAGGAACATTTTTAGAATTAGTTGATATCACACAGTAAATAAGGTCCAATTCTACATTTAACACCTTCATTTAACTCTGTAACATTTAAATGATCTGAACCTGAAGACACTTACTGACAGACATCTTAGAATGTACAAAATCACTTCAGCAAAACAGACAGGGGATAAGAGATATGCTATATCTCATACGTTTACTTTCTGTTTGAAATAAATGCATATTTTTAGATTTTAAAGCAATAAAGTGTAGTTTATGAGAAAGTATTTGAAATCCTACTTGACTAACCACAGCCAAACAGTACAGAGTATTGAAGTAATATTAAAGGCTAATAGAACATTGGGTCTTATGGCATGCTTTGTGAATAACAAATTAAGATGTTATCCTTAAGCTGTATTAACACACTTCAGAAATGTGTGCATTTGTGAATATCAGGAGGTTTTATTATTCAGGAGGTTTTATTCTTGCTAGAATAAAACAGAATCAGTACCAGAATCACATGAAAAACTGCAGACAGGGCAGAGGGGGTATTTCTTGAGAAATATTGGAACCCTTCTCAGTACACAACTTAGCAAAGGGTATGTACAAAATTACTTTTTACTATTCTGTTTTTTGCTCTGTTTCCTAAAGCCCTGATGCTATATTATAAAATCTCTCAGCAAAGATGACAATCTTGAATGGTGCTATGGGAAATACAAACGTGCTCATTTCTCACACCAGGTCTAGAAAGTTGGATCATAATATGATCTTGTCTACACTGACCCATCAGCCACTGCTGTGAATCAAAAAAGCTGCAAAGTTAGAATTTGATCTTCTGAAGATTTTGAGGGAATTTAGCTATTAAAAAAAGAGAAGTGTGAAGCCGGCTACAATTTACCTAATAAATGATATGTGAACCTCAATATAAAAATCAAAAACTTAAAAATCTGAAAAAATTCTATTTAAATGTGAGGTGAGTGGATAGGAGAAATAATTGTGCTGAAGAAGACAACCTACAAATAAATTTAAAAAAAGTGCAAAGAAAGGTAATCAGAGATTATATTAAATTGCCAGGTACAAGCCAAAGAGAAAAGACATGACTATTATTAATTCATTTCTTTTTGCAAATAATCTTAATAACTTAAATGGCAGGATTGATAGCGATGATTTTATTTAAAAGCAGACAAAGACTATCTGTAAAACTGAGAATATTCCACCACTGAAACAGCGGTTTCTTCCTACTATATTATAATTCATAACAGAATGTAAATATCTAAAACCAGACAATGTTCATGGTTCAGTTGCAAAAAAAAAAAAAAACTTTCAAGCAAATGGAGACTCATTAGCAGATCTTTTTAAAAACTGGTTCAATGGTTGGTAGACACTTGAGTGGGCCCAAGAGCAAAAGATAAAATGACCTGTAAAATTAACGTCCCACTGCCACAACTTTAATACCAAGGAGGGTTTTTTTGGCAAACCACCTTAAAACACTTTCTCCTGGGGTTTTGACTTCTTTTATATCCAAATCAATACCAAGCAGCAACAGGAAAAGACAGTAACCTGTTTGACAGATAAACATCATCTTTGGATATCTACAGCATGCTCAAGATATAAGTCTAAATTTTGTTTACAGATTTTAGTAATAGATTTAATAATGTACAGTATATATTTAGTTACATTTGCAGATTGCGAATTTGAGACAATAACGGATTAATTCGTACTCCGAGTTGATTAAATGCTCTTGGGAAGCACAAACAATAAATAAGTTTACTATGCCATTCGTAAAAACTCTGAACACAGAAGTCCTGTGAAGTTGTGTTCTCTCCTCAGCATCTTGCAAAGAAATGAGTGCCATTTTATTTCTGAATGACAGCTTTAGACTTTATTTATAAATGCTGATGATACTGTGAAGGCGAAGCTTTAAAGTCAGACATTTCATCCCAATGAAACATCAAATTTTATTATATCGCAAACAAAAATAAAAATATGAATGTGAAGAAACTAAAGGGATCTTTGAACACTACAGAAAGAAAACAATGGTAGTCCCCGTTAATCAACTATTTCCCACCTGATAATTTTATGTAAAATCAGCTCGACTCATTGAGATTTTATGCTTCGCTAGAACTAGGTTGTTGTACCGTGTTAGCCATTATGAATGTAGAGAAAGTTGCAATGACACCTTTTATTGGCTAACTAAAAAGATTACAATATGCAAGCTTTCGAGGCAACTCAGGCCCCTTCTACATCTTGCCTGAAGAAGAGGCCTGAGTTGCCTCGAAAGCTTGCATATTGTAATCTTTTTAGTTAGCCAATAAAAGGTGTCATTTTGCTTCGCTAGAGTAATCAAACTTTGAATTTTTTTTCTTATGTAAATTAATAACATCTACAGTATTTGACAAATATTTTGTATCAATGTTGTATGGCTTGCTCTGTCCTCTGGCCTGATTGGTGTTTTTGGAAATATATGTGTTCAAGGTAAAGTTAAAAAGCTGTTCATGAATAAAATGGCAAGCAAAGTTACTGGTGTTGATTAAATGTCTGTATAACAACTCTAAACAGACCTTGCCCTTAAACAGCTTCACTGAATCCTTAATGACTCGACTCATCCTTTCTACTACAAATTGCATTGAAGGTGTTGGATGAGGGATGTAATCTTGCAAAGCAGGATAAACACCATATTACAGATTATTTGCACTTTCAGTAATTAGGTTGTTTAAAGTGCTTCTCAAACAAGACTATGGTTTAAGGAGAGATTATTGATACATGAGGTTTTCTAAATACAGGAAAGGGCAAAAGTAGGTTTACAGTTGATCATGCAGGTTTTGTTACAATATCTTTATTAACTCAATAGCTTTAAGTAAAAGACAACACATAATGCAAATAAATAATACAATATCTAATAATAAATAATACAAGAAAAAACTGTGTCCACATACTCACAACTGTAAACGTACTTTTGCCCACCCCTGTATAGAATTCTCTTTTGTTATTGACTGATATTTTTTTCACTTCTAGGTACTTCATAAAACTTACGAGTAATTTCCTGTCTGAAGAAACAGGAACAAATTTTATTTGAATTATGTTTAGTGTTACAATCAGAATTAGCTATAACAGCAAAAAACAGAAATTCATACATATTTTTACATATAGTTTTATTTTTAGATGTGTGTATTTTAGAGAGAAGAATGGTAATGGACAAAATGTAATGAAGAAGATTAATATTAATTCATTGCATGAATAAGTAAACTAAAAAAAAAAAAACAGTCACTTCCGATATGGCAGGATGTTGAAGAAGGGGAAAATAAATATGTGAGATTTAGGAGGAGGAGGAAAATGGAGGATTTAAAGTGGCAAAACCATTATGATTGATGAATGAATGCACTTTATGCACAGTAGACAAAGACAGAAAACATTTTGAACATTAGACAAAATTTGGATGATAACTGGCCATTCAGCCCAACAAAGCTTGCTAGTCTTATCCAGTAAATTCCTCCAAAATAACATCAAGATGAGTTTTTTAAGTCCCTAAAGTCCTATTGTCTATCAAACTACTTAGTAATTTATTCCAAATGTATATACTTCTCTGTCTAAAGAAATTTCCAAATTTGTGTGAAATTTACCCTTACCAAGTTTCCAGCTGTGTCCCTGTTTTCTTATTGAAATCATTTAAAAGTAACAGTCTTGATCCACTGGACTAATTTCCTAATTTTGAACATTTCAATCATGTCATCTCTTACGCTCCTTTTACTTGACTTGAAAAGACTCCGTTTTTTTTTTTTTATTTTTCTTAATAACACATCACCTGCAGCCCAGGAATCAGCCAAGTCGCTTTTCTATGGACTTTTTTGTAGCATGGAGACCAAAACTGCACACAGTGCTCCAGTTGAGGCCTTACCAGTGCATTATAAAGTTTGAGAATAACCTCCTTGGATGCCAAATATGCCAAATGCTCAAACATGGACAATGACAACTGTTTCCAAGAACCTTTTCGCCCTTCATTGGAGGTCTCCCATCTGTATAACTGGAAGGCAACACACTGTACAAGACAATTGTCTCTGGAGCAAAACTGCCCTCAGTTGCCTTAATGATTGAGTCCCCCACTATCACAACCCTTCTCTTGCTGGGGAATGGTTTGGAGATGGCCCTGTTGGGCTTCCTCATGCCTGACTACCACTCTGGAGTTTTCAGAGACATCATCCAACTCTAAAAGGACATGAAAATGGTTTGACACTTTCAATTTTGAGGTTGATGCCCCTGGACATTGTGTACCCTTTGCCTTGTCCCTTTTGACTGTGACACAACTATCTGTACATATCTGGTATGGACTCTCCTCTACCACCACTTTAGGGCTGCACACTATTTCTCTAAAGGACACCTGGGTCAGGTTTGCCAGTTTTCTACTACAACACAGGTCAGCCAACTCCTCTTCCAGTTCAACAACCCTGAGATTGAGGTGCTGGATCAGTTGGCATCTCCCACAAACACAGCCTTCAAGAAGGACTGACTCCTCTAAGTCATCCTCCAAAAAGTCCAACATCCAACAGGACTTGCATTGCACCAACCTCATTTTGAAATGTTGGCAAATTAATTCTAGATACTGTATAAAAACAAGGGATTATTATGCACTAGATTACAAGGAAGTATATGAGGATGGCCAACAAGAACAATTTTGTCAACAGATATTAAAAAGATATCTGTCAGGTGGAACTAGAGAAAGCAGATAAATTGCAATTTTGGAAAATATGAGTACCCTCACTTATAGATTATTTGGTTTAAAGCTTTATGTCTTTAATTAAGCACATTCCTTTTGGGCTGTAGCTTAAGTGACAGGCTTTGTCAAACTTCAAATCCACATGCAGCCTTCGCCAATCAACCACCTTTATTTTGCATTATGTAAAAGACAGAGTTGGCTATCTCCTGGATTCAATCTATACAGAGAATTTCATTGCAGATGACTAATCCATCTTAAGAGAGAAAAGAAAAATTAAATCTTTACAATTTAAGGTGTCAAAGAAGGGCCACTACATACCTCCATTGACACCACTTTACAATTTTAATGGCATAAAGAGAAAATATTTCTGAAAAGACTTTATAGAAGTCAAATAATGTGTGTACAACTAAATACACTATAATAAACATGCAAGCAATACTAGTTGCCACTACACTCAGTAAATAAGATACCTGTCTGTCTCTACTAGGAAAACTCATTATCAACAATAATAGATTTGGCTTAGACACAAGTCTGGCCCATTTTCAAATAAGGCTATGGAGGGCAGGAGAGGGAATGAGAGACAGAGGTTTACTATATACATCTAGATTATTATGATTATGAAATTTAAAACTATTGGGTACAGATGGGAGAAATGAAGAGATATTAGTTTTTAAAGTAGGATTGAAGGCAGTAAAGATGGAGGAAATGATAAAGAATGAAGTTTCTTTTGAGAAGCCCAGATGAGTTACTAAGAGGAAAATGACAGAATTTTATTCAATGATTAATGCCAGGATTTCTGTATTTTCCTTGTTTTAAGAGGCTTTACTAGTATAAATAACAAATGACACTTTCAAGTGGATTATAATGTAACTCTGAAATGGCAGTTACATTGTAGAGATTGTTCTGCATCTATGCTTGTCTCCATGTATATATATATAAATTAATAAAGGAATTATGCATCTAAAGTGAGATGACTAATTACAGTCATATGAAAAAGTTTGGGAACCCCTCTCAGCCTGCATAATAAGTTACTCTACTTTCAACAAAAAAGATAACAGTGGTATGTCTTTCATTTCCTAGGAACATCTGAGTACTGGGGTGTTTTCCCATTTTTAGTAAAGCAGTATTTAGTTGTATGAAATTAAATCAAATGTGAAAAACTGACTGTGCAAAAATGTGTGTCCCCTTGTAATTTTACTGATTTGAATGCATGTAACTGCTCAATACTGATTACTTACAACACCAAATTGGTTGGATTAGCTTGTTAAACCTTGAACTTCATAGACAGGTGTGTCCAATCATGAGTGGTAAAAGGTATTTAAGGCGGTCAATTGCAAGTTGTGCTTCCCTTTGACTCTCCTCTGAAGAGTGACAGACAGCATAGGATCCTTAAAGCAACTCTCAAAAGATCTGAAAACAAAGCTTGTTGAGTCTCCTGGTTTAGGGGAAGGCTACAAAAAGCCATCTCAGAGGTTTAAACTGTCAGTTTCAACTGTAAGGAATGGAATCAGGAAATGGAAGGCCACAGGCACAGTTGCTGTTAAACCCAGCAGGTCTGGCAGGACAAGAAAAATACAGGAGCGGCATATGCACAGGATTGTGAGAATGAGTACAGACAACCCACAGATCACCTCCAAAGACCTGCAAGAACATCTTGCTGCAGATGGTGTATCTGTACATCGTTCTACAATTCAGCGATATTTGCACAAACAACATCTGTATGGCAGCGTGATGAGAAAGAAGCCCTTTCTGCACTCACGCCACAAACAGATTCGCTTGTTGCATGCAAATGCTCATTTAGACAAACCAGATTCATTTTGGAACAAAGTGCTTTGGACTGATGAGACAACAATTGAGTTATTTGATCATAACAAAAAGCGCTTTGCATGGTGGAAGAAGAACACCGCATTCCAAGAAAAACACCTGCTACCTACTGTCAAATTTGGTGGAGGTTCCATCATGCTGTGGGGCTGTGTGGCCAGTTCAGGGACTGGGGCCCTTGTTAAAGTTGAGGGTTGGATGAATTCAACCCAATATCAACAAATTCTTCAGGATAATGTTCAAGCATCAGTCACAAAGTTGAAGTTACGCAGGAGTTGGATATTCCAACAAGACAATGACCCAAAACACAGTTCGAAATCTACAAAGGCATTCATGCGGAGGGAGAAGTACAATGTTCTGGATTGGCCATCACAGTCCCCTGACTTGAATATCTTTGAAAATCTATGGGATGATTTGAAGCAGGCTGTCCATCCTCAGCAGCCATCAAATTGAACTGAACTGGAGAGATTTTGTATGGAAGAATGAGGTAAAAAATACCTCCATCCAGAATCCAGACACCATCTAGAGGCTGTTAGATTTGCAAAAGGAGGTTCAACTAAGTATTGATGTAATATTTATGTTGGGGTGCACAAATTTATGCATCTGTGTAATTTTGTTATCATGCATATTTTCTGTTAATTCAATAAACTTAATGTCACTACTGAAATACTACTGTTTCCATAAGGCTTGTCAGATATTAAAAGGAAGTTGCTACTTTGGAAGCTCAGCCAATGATAAACAAAAATCCAAAGAATTAAGAGGGGGTTCTCAGACTTTTTCATGTGACTGTATTACATTGTGCTTTATTATGTTTATGTTTAAATTAGAAAACTTGTAGAAAGGTAAATAGAAAGAAAAATATACAATGAAGGTAGATGATGCTTAGAAAATATATGTGGATAGTGTTGTACAATAATAAAAAAATGTTTTTTTTCCTTTAAATGTCAGAAAAAAATTAAGAGTTTTTTTTTTTATTTTAAATGCTTCAGAATTAAAAACAAAGCTTAACCAAAATATGCTTTACTTTCTTTTTTCGCCCCACTGGTCTTAATGTATCTTTGGCAATGTCTAACAAATCTGAACAGAAACCAAAGTAATTTACTTTCGATTGCCAAAATGCTTAAAAAAAAAAAAACTTGGGCTTAATATTTATAATATTTTACACACTGACATTTTTCACTGACTTTACCAAGCAATTTTTTAAGTTCACATTAATTCATTCATTTAGTCTGTTTTTCCCCTGCAGTGGGCTGGCGCCCTGCCTGAGGTTGTTTCCTGCCTTGCTCCCTGTGTTGGCTGGGATTGGCTCCAGCAGACCCCCGTGACCCTGTAGTTAGGATATAGCGAGCTGGATAATGGATGGATAGTTTTTATTTTTTTCTAAACCCATTTATTCCAGGAGAAGTTTGAGAAAAGCACTCCTTGACACTTCCCCAATTCATAATTAGCAATTCATTAATTCACGTTTCCAATTAAAAAGCAATTTCAGTTTACCAGTTTAATTAATAAAAGCCAAATTTCACATAACTATATTTTACATATAGGGAAACCATGGTTTAACATATTTTCCACTCTTTATAGAATCTATTTTTCAAACAACAAAAAATTGGATTTGGAAAAAAAAAAAGTTGGGGAAAAACAGACTTCTGGGCTAACAAGATCCACGTCCTCTTACTTTCTTGTGTTGAGCAGCATCACTTTCCTTCATGTAGGAGCACTCACATACAGAACAGTTGGAAGCACTTAGCAGTGGTGCCATTTTATAATTGTAAAACCATTTGCATTTACTTTTCACAGTTAGACAAGCAACCTAAAAATACAAATGCTTTCTTTTCTATAGTTCTAGAGTTAAAATATGCAAATCATTACCTTAAAAGCGGCAGAATGATTAGAAAACAGACATGATCTAAAGTGCATTGGATCTAATCACAATAAGACTGAGCATCTACAGTCATTACGCGTAATAAGTACTTACAATTTTTACAAGTTTTTTTTTGTTGTGAACAGGTGCCTGGTGTTATACGGCAGCTTAATGATAGCACATCACTAACTACAAAACAAAACGTAGGTATTTAGATAACAAGCTGCTATTAGGTCTCACTCAGCTTCGCATAATCGCAGCATAATTAAATTACAAATTACAGGTTTCATGAGAGTCGCCCATCTTGATAACAGTTGTTTTAGCTTCTTCTAAAGTTGTTTTAAGAACTGTATATTGCCTACTACTGGTTTCTTAAGAACGAACAACTTTGTACTGTAAGTGCATTTAAATTAGTTTAATTCCTGTACTTGATAATATAATGCATTTAATTTAAAAATTACACATTAAAATTATAACTGAATCACACTATGAAATACATCTCTGTGGTATTTTTCTTTTTTGTAAATATATACTTTAATTGTATGACTTGCAAGACACTTTGAAATTTCATATAAACCAAACACAGCTTCCCTGCCAAATGCTTAGATATTTGACAGCTAGTACTTTGATACTGACTATAGCTCTTCTGTCATTTGAAGACCTCAACTCAAGTTTTTTAAATTGTCCCCCATGACTCTGAACTCCCTCAGAAAGTATTCAAAACTAGATATGGGTGGGTGATGTCTGAAACTACACTTTTGGGTGCTCAGGAGTGAAACAGTTGGACATGACAGATGAGTCAGAATGCACCAAATACTAGAAGATGGAGATTCAAGACGTAGATTGCAAATACTGCCTGAAAACTCGGATGCACAAATGCTCATCAAGCTGCTTTTTTGCGCTTCTGCTTGACAAGCAGACAACAAATAATAGATTTTTGAAGTTGTGCTCCTTAACTGACTTCTTTTAGACATCTTTCCCATAACCTTAGGTAGAGTATATAAAAAATTATTGCACTAAGATTGTGGTATTGAAAACTGGTTTGTGTTAAAAGAAACTGAATTAAGTGACAGGCACAACATTAAATACTAAGGCTGCAAAGGCAATAGTGTAAATGAACTTTTTTATATTCTATTATTGTCGTAAACATATCTTTTTAATATATATTCCTAATTTGATTTCATATTGCTTTAAATTAAAAAAGCACTCCCAAATATTCCTAATGGAATTCAGGAACATAGTAAGCTGGATCCAAACCAATCCACACTCGGTGTAAGGCAGGGATCAAACATGAAGACAGGTACACAGCAGGAGCCAAGTACAGGTAGGCCACCAGTCCATAATTGGGCACACTCAAGCGGGCACACACACACTCACACACACCCACTCACTGATAATTTAGAATTTCTAATTAACTAATATGCATCTCTTTGTGATGCGCTGTGTGCTGTAGAGCTTCAGCCTATGATGGCATCTAATGGCATTAACAAAGAAACAAATCAGCCTTTTTCAGAAGTAAACACACACTCATATGTGGCAATTTAGACAGCATTCTTTTGTTGGTGGTAAGGTGGTTAGCTCTGCTGTCTGACGGATCCAGGGCCCTGGGTTCAAATCCTACACAAAATAACAGTCTGTTTGAAATATAAATGTTCTTCCTCTGTCTGTGTGGGTTTCCACTAGATACTGGGGCTTACTTCCCACCTCTATAAAACATGCTGGGTAGGTTAACTGCTGACACTAAAATGGCCACAGCCTTGGGGATATTTGCCCCTGCTCTGGTCTAGCACTTCATTCAAGGGTCATTCTTGCCTTGCATTCAGTGCTACTGGGGTAGGCTTCACGCTGATGGATGGATAGATAGAGATAGATAGATAGATAGAGATAGATAGATAGATATGAAAGACACTATATAATAGATACAGTAGATAAATACTTTATTAATCCCAAGGGGAAATTCACATATTCCAGCAGCAGCATACTGATAAAAAACAACAAAAAAAAAACAATATTAAAGTGTGATATAAATGAATGTGAACAGACAATAACTTTGTATAATGTTAACATTTACCTCCCCGGGTGGAATTGAAAATTCCATGATTTATGACCCTCATGTAAGCATGTTTGTGTAGATACAGTTTGTATGTATGCATAACATTTTAACTCCATATATAAAGCATCATAGTGCGGAAATGAACTGAACCCATGAACGATGGGGCGTAAGTGCAACCTACCATGCAACCGTTCAACCTACATAGATATTTAAGGATTAAAATTTATGAGTTAAAAATTAAAAAGTAAAGCTATTAAAAGAAGGCTGCATCTTTCAATTTATGTGGTTACAGTCTTAAACTATCATCGGCAAAAATGAGTAGAGAGAAAATATCAAAATCATGCACAAAAAGTTCCTACTTAATTATTGCACCTGTCTCATTTTTAGACTGCAAAAATGCTCTTGAGAAATGTGGCCAGTGTATGGATTATCGCAGTATAAACAGCACTAAGTGAAAGTAAATTAAAGTTTAGACTTGCAGAGCAATGCTTTCTAGACATCTGTATTGGCTTAAACATCTTTTAGGGTCTGTCCCGCACAGGAGTGGCCTCTGTGTACATGACGATTATAAATCTGAGCAGATGAAGGACACTGGATTGAATTTTAGAAGCTATGTTAAGTTAGCATGACACCAAAAATGAAGTGATTTTCCATCAAGAGCCTCAATGAAGGTGGCTATTGCAAAGACAGTTCATTCTTGAGAAAGTGGAGACTGGTGTCAGAGGTACAGCAGTGCACATCTCAGCTTGAGAAGTAATTGGCTTGTGTGAAATATGAATTGGAAATAAATATGTTAAAGTTACACATTACATGCCTTCCACAAAACTGACATTGTTCTCCTTCCCTCAAGATATGCTGTAAATAGCTATTTTCGAGTTTGGTGGAGTGACATACATCTGTATGCTGTTCATAAATTAATGGTCTGCCTGGAGGCATGTACAAGGCGACTGCTTTCACCAGTTTTCTATGTCCATGGCTCTTACCTTGACACTAGTTTATGATGAGTCCCTTAAAATCACTTAACAACACTGTTATTGATTGCCTTCTTGATCTTTCTTTTAATCTACCCTTGAAGATTTAAATCTAAATTTAAATAAATAGCTAAATCATATATGCAATGTTTACATTGAAAAGGCTTAGTGAGCGGGAGGCTATAGTTTTGTTAGAAAGAAAATAAATAAATACATAAAAAGCAAATGTTCTGTATGATTAAAATCAACTTTAAACTGGAAATGATGTCAATAACACAAAAGGAACATCAATGTCCTTAACATGACAATGATTACTGAGAGAAATATGCAGAGGTGATTAAAATATCGTGAGTGTGAAGCAGAACACATCAGAGTCATCCTAGAGCTGAACACATATTATTTAAAGATGTTTCGTGTTAAAGATTCTAAAGATAAAATGTATTTTAACATATTTTAAAATGAATTGTATATATCTGAAAATATATTTACTTTGAGATTTTAGAAATGTATTTTCAGAAATCTAAAAATGCATTTTAAGCTATCTTTCAGTATGTTACTATACATTTGAGAGATCCCAAATACACTGCAAAATGTCCTAGAGTAACTTTTTGTACAACTCCAGATATCTCAAATTAGTTTCAAAATATCTCAAAATAATTTAAATAAATTACTAAAGCCTGAATAGGACTTCCTGTCATTTTAAGATATCTTGAAACAAACTTGAGATATCTGGAATCGCACAGGAAGTTATTTTAACATATCTCAAAATGGCTGGAAGATATTTTAAGTTATCTTGAAATGTAATCAAGATATCTTAAAATGCAACAGAGAGTCTAAAATACATTACATGGGTAAGATGGCTTTCTGCTTCCTTTCAGATATCTTAGAAAAGTATTTATATCTCAAATTTGATTTCAAGGTATCTGAAATATATTTTAATATATCTTTAAAAGGCAAAGGTTTTCAAGACATCTAAATATAATTTTCAGGTATCTTAACTATACAACCACTTCACTAAAGAACAACTCCTTTAGCCAGCAGCTATAAGTTTGGGGGGTCTCCTGTACAAAACCAAGCCCTTTCTCACTGTCGTGGTATTCACCTCTATGGTTATAGGCGTTCAACTTATAAATTATTTAACACATAATAAAATTCCATTCAATCTTCAGAACTATTCAATTAATATGCTTAATGACAAAATATGACAACAATGGACATTAAGAATTAATGTGGCTATGACTTTTCATCCTAAACAAGTTCTTAATTAGAAGATAACTGACAATATTGTCTACATTATATGGTAATAAAAAATGTACTTCTGTGTCCTGAACTTTTATTATGATAAGCCAGAAATATCCCAAAGGTTTTATTTTAATTTTAAAACAATATGGATGAATAGATTTATCTTTCAGAAATGCATAGTTTCTCATTTGTTTTTTAAGTTATTAATGTCAATGCATAAAGAAGAAACATAAATCCCCTAGAAAAACCACATCAGTTCAAAGCCATACAAAGAAAGTTGTGAAAACTACGAATCTATCTGCATCATGCACCTTACCTCTGCCCAAAAAAAAAAAAAAAAGGGGGTTTATAAACAAATGTTAGACATTTATTTAAGTGAGCGGGCCTCAAAGTAAGTTAATACATGGAAAAATCAAAAAGAGACAATTTGAAAATTGCGCGGTAACCAAAATAGATACAAGCTGACACAATAAAACAGGGTTACGTTGGCTTATGGGTAGTTTGAACACACACACAAGCGTAGTCAAATGAACCTGAACACTCTGCTCTTGGATTGCACCATTGTTGAATCTCTGTAGTGAGATTTCTTTGGGCACAGGGAGTGAAACCTGCTGAAATGAATCAAAATGTTGGCTCAGTATGGGAATGAAAAGTTTATGAATAGGTACAGCAGATTACATTGTCCGCTGCAGCTTCACATTTGGATATCAGCTATGGATTTGCACATGACGTAGTGCATGATGACTTGGGGTACTCAGCTTACTGATATGCATAAGCAATAGCACATGGAAGCTGCGCGCCAACTCCTGAAATGTTATGAAGATTTGAGTGTTTTGGAGCGGACTGCCACTGGAGATCAGAAATCGGTCCATCACCATGGGACAGCAAGAAAAAGACAAAGTATGCAGTGCAGTATCTTCTATAGTAAAGAAGAAATTCATGCAACAGCCATCCACCAAGAAAATCAAGGGACATGAAGGGTACTATTCTGGTGCATTTTCAGGATCAGTGACCAATGTGCTATGCTTAGAGAGAAACCGAAACCTGCAATTTGCAGGAAAAGAAGAGGACTGCTGTCAAAAATAGTCTTGCTGTTCCATAACAACACACATCCCCATGCAGTAACCATAATGGTGAAGGCCCTGCGACAGATTTGGTTTGAACATTATCCACATTCCCCTTATGGCTCTGATCTACCACCATGTGACTATCAGATCTTCATTACATTTAAAGAGGCTCTACATCAGGGGTCCCCAACTCCAGTCCTGGAGGACCCCAGTGGCATGCAGTTTTTCATTTTAACTATTTTCTTAAGTAGTAAGCAGTTTTTGCTGCTAACTAACTTCTTTTGAATTCATTTTAATTGACCGGAGTTGGGAAACCCTGATCTACATGGTCGCAGTTTCACCTCTGATGATGAAGTTTGAAGTTAAGGAAATAGCGCAGACATGAATTCAGAACAAGACAAAAAGCTCCTTTTCTCAAGGAATAAATAAGTTTGTATAATGAGAGACGAAGTGCATTGATCTGCAAGGAGACTGTAGAGAAGTGATATAATTGTCATACCCATCTGCTCAGATTTACCATAGTAAAGAAAAGTTGCCTTTACTTTTGGATTCTCCCACATCAGGGGTCCTCAATCCCAGTCCTGGAGAGCCGCAGTGGCTGCAGGTTTTTGTTCTGACCTGGTTGCTTAATTAGAAAGCAATTCTTGCCAATAAAACACTAACAAGCTATGAAATTAAATTAACTCTGCTATGTCAGGTCATTCTCATATCCTAGATTTTCTTTCCCTTTCTATCATGCAAATGATTTGAAGGCTAAAATGGACGAGTAATTCTCAGTCCTTCACTTTTTTCTCTTCATTTTTCTTCCAAGTATTTAATTAAACCCAATAGTGCAGATGAATACACACAAGTGTAAATGTAAATAAGCTAAATGGAGAAATGCTGCTCTCTCTTGTCATTTGCATGTTATTGATAATAAGGAGCAATTAAAATAGCTGTTTAAGACAAAATTAAGCAATAAGGGCTCAAAATCACTAAAGTGAAGCAGAAGTGTTACTTTAGCAATAAGTGCTTTTTATTAAGCAACTGGGTTGGAGCAAAAACCTGCAGGCACTGCGGCTCTCCAGGACCGTGATTGAGGACCCCTGTCCCACATACATGTAATCTTATTGGTATAAGTGTTACGAGAAAGCAAGAACTTCCATTGTAAGGTTTATTTATTTATTGTATATTTCTTAGAGAATACTATATTTGTTCATCATTCAGGATACTGACAGATCTATTTTTAAAACCTAATACTGAAAAAAATTACATTGTGCACTTATTTGTACTATTTAAATTAACAAAAATACAGTTTCCTTTTGTGGTAAAAGTTCTTAAACCTCTACCACTACCTTTGTAGCAAATCCCTAAAATTAGGTTCAAACAATTAGAAGAACATTAAAGGCCCTGCCTTGCACCAACCCATAAAACCTGTAGTGTGGTTTTGTCTTAACCACTGAGGTATGTGGACAAATCATCTCCAAATCTAAAGACCACTCTGAGACCCTCAGAAGAAACAGTGTTAATGCCTATGAGTTTGGGAAGGTTTTAAAGCCAAGCAATTGGTAGACAATCACATCACTGTCAGAAAGATGATCTGCTGGGCAAATGCAGAAAATTTCAAACACCTAGCAATCTATTCAGGCCAGACTGTCCTACCAAAATCACTTCAGGATCAAACAGAACAATGCTGTTCCTACAAAGCATAGGATAACAAGAAGGGATTTCAAGTCAAGGCCAAAGTGCACGTGTCAGCCATCCAAAAGATTATGCATACCTTTCCTTTATATGCAAGTTCTGTGTTCTCAAAAAGATTATACACGTCTGAAGTTTTCCTGATAATATCTAACTGAAGAACAGGATTATTGGGCTGGGATGGCACAGTGGCAGTGCTACTGCCTCATGATAAAATTAAAGGGGCTGACATCCCAAATATTCTCTTTGTGACGCTTGCATGATCTTTCTAAGTGCTCTGGTTTCCTCTTATAGTCCATAGAGATGCAGCTTAGGTAAATTGCCGATGCTGAATTGACCTTGGGGTGTGCTCTGTGTGTGTGTGTGTTCAACCTGCGATGGACTGGCATCCTGTACAGGTGTTGTTCTTGCTTTGTGTCTAATGACTGTTAAAACAGGCTCTGCATGCCTCACACCCCTGCCCTGGATAAGCAGATTAGGAAAATGGATGGATGGACAAAATACTGGAACAATGTGCTGTCAACAACAACATTTATTTATACAGCACATTTTCATGTAAACAATGTAGCTCAAAGTGCTTTACAAGATGAAATAAAAAAAAAGATGTTAATAAAAAATATAAATAAAAATAGTATAAAGAATGTAGAAAAGGAAAAGGTAAGGTCAGATGGCCAGGAGGACAGAAAACAAACAAATCTAGTTAGGACGGAGAAAAAAAAAACAACATCTGCAGGGGTTCCAAGGCCAAAAGACCACCCACCCCCATTGGGCATTCTACTTAACATGGATGGACTAAATCAGTCCTCATGGTTTTCAGAATTCACATGAAAGAAATTGAAGATGATGGTCACGTGGACATCAAGGAAACCCACCATTCAATCCATAAATGCAGAGGTGCCTTGATCAGGAGGTGGTGGCACAGATCACCACCAAAAGAAACAAAGGTTCAGCTGTGTGGCCACAATGGCAGAACAAAAAGTTCCTTTTATATAATGAGTAGTACATGCAAAAAGCTCTCACACATCACAAATTTGAAACACTTCTGTAAGAAGGGGTGGGCAAACATGTCTATATTCAAGCTGGAGATGTATTTATTTTTATGTTCTGCAGAAAATTCCAATTCTGGGTTTTGGTTTAACAAATGATTACAAAGAATAATTGTCTTTGCTGTTTTTAAAATCAATCTCATTGTCTATTAATACTGTTGAACTGAAGATCAAATATTGATGCAGCCAAATATGCTGAAGCACACACACCTCTTCATGGGGTGTACTTAGCAACGTACAGGCACAGTACAACTTTCTCTACATTTTAAATGTGCATTTAAACAATGTGGTTATTTTACCAAGGACAGATCTTTTTACTTCAGCAGTGCTCTGCTTGTTAAAGAGTTCAACTGGAGTCAATATCATTGTGATGCATTCTTATTTAAAATATATTTCATGACATAAATTGGTGTTGTGAATTAGAGTAGCTTTCAGTACAACTCGGGTTGCTCAGACCAGTTTCACAAATATTTCCTATAAAATGTGAAAATTAGGTAAACTTTTTTACAATTAAATCAGTATTTACTGTAATTTTCATAAGCTTTATTTACAGTTCTTATTTTCTTGTGACAGCTGATATACAGACACACAAAATAGCTTTTATGACGTGGTGAATGAAACACTCAGGTTATAATAAATGTGCAGTTCCACAATGTGTGCATACAGAACAAATGAACTCTACATCAGACTTGGAGATTTGGACAAAGAATAATGCTTATGGCTTTACACTTTGTTTTGGGATAAAAAATATTCCTTTTACAAAAACACTTTGATATCTTTCTCTTGTTCTCTCTTTATCACAATGCGCCATTAAAGGTTCAGACATGATAAAACAATGTGAAAAGCTGCAAACATGATGATAGGATACAGTTCCAGGAATTATATTTTCTTCATTCCTTTAACATGCTAACCTTAAAGACCATGGCATTTGTTTAAGTTTTAAACGTCTTAGGGAAAATAAGCTCTGATGAAAGGAAAACAAATCTGATCACAACATGTGCCATTTTTTTGTCTAATCCAAGTCTATTCCAATTTGTTAATTAATTTAGATGTCAGCAGCTACCGCTCCATAAGTGAGCCTGGATCAGGGGAACACTGTGTTGGTATTCAGAGGATTTCTGCTATTGTCATCCGATCTGCAAACAAAATATTTTCTTAGTACTATTCTGCTTCCTTCAGACATGAAGCAACTTTCAAGTCAAGGCAATACTTGTGAGGTTTGAAATGTTGTGATCTAGTGAGTCAGGCTGCTTTAACATACCAGCATTCATTTTTCCAAAACACATTCTTCTGATTATTTATTTATGTATTTGTTTTGCAATATTATAAACAATGAATTGTAACTGTGTGCTGTCGAGGAAAGGTGAATTCAGTGATCCCTGGAAAAGAAATATAGACTGTTTAGTTATGTCCTCGCCGTAGGGTTAGAGCACAGGCTGAGCAGAGTCGCAGCACTCCATAACAGCAGTGACTTCAGTCTATGTATTGCAGTTTTCCTTTTGTGCTAAACTAGACAAACCGATATTAAATGAGTTACTTATTAGAGCATATATTTAGAAATTTGTACTTAGTATACACTGACCTACTTAACGTTTTCATAATTCAAGCATAAAAGATTAAAACTAGTCCCTGTCCACTTGGATTAGAAAACTGGTCATTCCAGCTCTTCTGTTTTTAATTAATGGCAAACAAGAAAACAGGCTAGGCTAGAATCTAAAGAATTATAGACTGGCAATCTAACAACATTATATATAGCTATAAGATGAATTGGCCTACAGAACCAAAATTACTTTCATACATTCTTTTCTGTCCCTTACATTCCACTAAGGCTTTCACTGCAAATATCCTCTAGTACCTGATACACATACATTACGGCTGTCCTCTTCAAATATGCACCAATGCATATATATACTGTATATATACTGTGTGTGTATATATATATATATATATATATATATATATATATATATATATATATATATATATATGTGTGTGTGTGTGTGGTCAGTACTTTTAGTTTCAGCATTCAGAATTGTTTCATTTAGAATGAAACATTAAATACTGAAAACATTTTTCCCTCTTCTCTCTCAGGAAAATAAAAGATACTGAGGGGCATTACTTTGCGGTCCCAGCAGTCTGGCCAGTGCATGTTGCCATTAGGTGATTAATAGGTGTTTATTTTTAGGGCCTGAGCAAGAAGGCCATCTCAAGGCCAGTGCAAGATGATATCTGCAAAGTTCGTAAGTGTCTTGCACGTTTTACAAGCCCTGGCTCTGCATCTGGGGATCTGGCTACAGTTCTTGGCAGCATAAGAAAAAGGATCACAAACAGGATATTTAGAAACTGATTCCTCCAAAGGGCATGTAAAGGGCAACTACAGCATGACAGGAAAGGCCAAGCAGAAATGACTATAAACAAGAGCACGTCGAGGATGGGACTGCTAAACAATGTTAAGGGAAACAAAGGGCAAATGAAGTGAAATCCTGATATTAAGGATAAAAATATTTCTCCTTTACATTTTTCTCTTCATATTTTTAATAATGGTTAAACTAATATTATAAAAAATAATTAATTAGTAATACGCCATCTATCTTCTAAAGCAGAAAGCTAAAAAAAAAAATTACAGAAAAAGCAAAAGCTTAGGCGGTGCACATTAATTTATTTTATGGAAGTAATATAAATTACAGCTTTGTTTATAATTTATTTGCTTATATTAATTTTAATATCTGTGAAAAAGGTAGTTTTATAGGTTTATTGTTTGAAAGTAATACTGCATAACCACAGAAAGCACCATCTGAAAACAGGAAAAAAAAAACCCCAGAAACTAATTAAGTAAAATTACTCTTTTTAAAATACTTATCAACACAACACTTGCCTAGGTAGGAACATTTTGGACATTTAAAGAAAGAATAAAATGAATAAATCTATCGTGCAATGTGAAAACAAATGATAAAATTATAAGGGGGGACGGGAGCATGTGCTGATAGTGCGTAGATGCATCCACCGCATGACGAACCACCTGGACATGGGACCTGAGTACAGTACAGCGGGCCTCAGCAGAGAGTATAAAAATTAAACATGCCATGAAATGTGTATTTGTTTTTCTCCCATTTATTTCATTATGTATTTATTTTGTTATTTAAGCATTTATTTGAAAACACACACAACATGAAATAAGCACTGCAATTGAAATTGTCACTTTCACCCATTTATATATGTGGACTAAATGATTGGGTATGTAATCCTGAGAGACTTGCGTCAAGTGGCAGCAGTTTATAGCAGTTGAGTAATAAGTCACAAGGTAAGCAAAAGCAAAGAGCATTAAACAGAGCACACCTGTAAATGACTAGTGCTACGATCAAAACTGCAGCTGCTAGCATTCATGGTAGACATAAGTGTGAGAAAAATATGCTTGGAATAACTGTGCCAACTGACTACTTTAATTCGAGTAGCTCGGAATCATCTCCATCTCAGGAGTTTGAATCTGGAGTGTTTACTGTTAAAGTAGTATTTTACTGTCAAACATATATATCCACTACATGGACTGCTCACTCTACTCTTGAAAGAAAAAAAGTACAAAAAAAAAAAGTAACTGCTGGACACTCTCTCATCTTAGATGGAAGGAAGAGACAGTTAAAATTTCAATGCTTATTTTACATAGTTTGTTACCTTATTAAATAAATAAATGATTAAATAAATACCTAATTAAGTATCAAAATATATGCATTTTTGACACATTTAATTATTTATGCTCACATATAAAATATGACTGGGCTATTAAAGGCATCAATGAAAAGAGAAATAATATTATGGAGAGCATTGTATGTGGTGTGTTTAGATCATATTAAATGACCTTAACACAATACACGGGTATAACTCTACCAACAAAATTAACCTGTTTGATTTGAATTGATGCACTACTAAGGTTGGAGTTGCACTAAATGTCAGAAAGCACATCACACTCAATGACTGTGTTGATGGATCTCATTACGACTAGGAATCGCAGAGATGATGGATTAGATGTCTCACTCTTGCCTTCTCAGCACAGTTTCAATTTTTTTATTGTGTTGCAAAAGTATTGTGAGTTCAACACATTTTGGCAGCCAAATAATATGGAGCATGCCAAAATAAAGACTAGCCATCAAATAGACAAGTGTGCTCCAATGTTCAATATGTCTATCTGAGAACAGCAAACCCAGAACACCCCTCTTCTGTTCTTGAAGATTTGATTGGGTTCTTCTTTCTTTCTGGGCACAAATCACAATATTGTATTGGAATCAGATTCTAAATTTATAAGTGGTTCATCATAAAATACACTCACCTAAAGGATTATTAGGAACACCTGTTCAATTTCTCATTAATGCAATTATCTAATCAACTAATCACATGGCAGTTGCTTCAATGCATTTAGGGGTGTGGTCCTGGTCAAGACAATCTCCTGAATTCCAAACTGAATGTCAGAATGGGAAAGAAAGGTGATTTAAGCAATTTTCAGCATGGCATGGTTGTTGGTGCCAGACGGGCCGGTCTGAGTATTTCACAATCGGCTCAGTTACTGGGATTTTCACGCACAACCATTTCTAGGGTTTACAAAGAATGGTGTGAAAAGGGAAAAACATCCAGTATGCGGCAGTCCTGTGGGCGAAAATGCCTTGTTGATGCTAGAGGTCAGAGGAGAATGGGCCGACTGATTCAAGCTGATAGAAGAACAACTTTGACTGAAATAACCACATGTTACAACCGAGGTATGCAGCAAAGCATTTGTGAAGCCACAACACTCACAACTTTCAGGCGGATGGGCTACAACAGCAGAAGACCCCACCGGGTACCACTCATCTCCACTACAAATAGGAAAAAGAGGCTACAATTTGCACGAGCTCACCAAAATTGGACAGTTGAAGACTGGAAAAATGTTGCCTGGTCTGATGAGTCTCGATTTCTGTTGAGACATTCAAATGGTAGAGTCAGAATTTGGCGTAAACAGAATGAGAACATGGATCCATCATGCCTTGTTACCACTGTGCAGGCTGGTGGTGGTGGTGTAATGGTGTGGGGGATGTTTTCTTGGCACACTTTAGGCCCCTTAGTGCCAATTGGGCATCGTTTAAATGCCACGGGCTACCTGAGCATTGTTTCTGACCATGTCCATCCGTTCATGACCACCATGTACCCATCCTCTGATGGCTACTTCCAGCAGGATAATGCACCATGTCACAAAGCTCGAATCATTTCAAATTGGTTTCTTGAACATGACAATGAGTTCACTGTACTAAAATGGCCCCCACAGTCACCAGATCTCAAACCAATAGAGCATCTTTGGGATGTGGTGGAACAGGAGCTTCGTGCCCTGCATGTGCATCCCACAAATCTCCATCAACTGCAAGATGCTATCCTATCAATATGGGCCAACATTTCTAAAGAATGCTTTCAGCACCTTGTTGAATCAATGCCACGTAGAATTAAGGCAGTTCTGAAGGCGAAAGGGGGTCAAACATCGTATTAGTATGGTGTTCCTAATAATCCTTTAGGTGAGTGTAGACGGAATAAATGTTTACTAGCAAGAAACAATGAATGTTATCAATACTATTGTACTTGGAAGCAACATGCAGGTGTAATACTATATTGGATTTTTTCCAAATATGTAAGGCTTTAGGTTAATAAAAAATGTAGTTTCATCAGTTAATTTCAGATTTATTATTACACATACACAGTAAAATGGAGCTCCTATTTTGTAATCTTGAACAACACACACCATTGCCACCACTGTCCTTTTCTGGCACCCGAATCTCAGTCTGTAGATTATGTAAAATATTAACATCACAAAATATAACAGGTATTCATGAGTGAAACAGACAAGTTTCCCTTTGTGTTAGTTTAATGAATTTGGCACTAAAATTATTTTTTCATACACTTTCGCAACTGTGAAACTTTTTGTTGGTGTGGATAGAAAGAAGCATTGTTCATTAAGTGTTGGGCAACACTGGACACCCCCTTTGGACCCTTAAATTTCTCAGAAAAGGGTCCAGATGAAAAGTAGATGGAGGAAACAGTGTCTTTTGGAAATTCAACATTTCTAAAGACAGCACATGATGAGGAAAAAGACATAATCCTAGACAAAAGTTGTAATTCAACTGAAATTAAATGGCTATCAAGATTTGTTGAGAAAAGGCAGTAGTGAGGGCCCAGATGAAAATAAATATGTTAAAAGTCTCTGTTAGAAATTTAACACTGTTAAACACAACTCATAATGAGACAAAATGACATTCCAAATTAGAAGAGAAGGAAAAGCTGTAGCTGAGCTCTTAGGTAAGACCCTGCCTTTGCTGGTGCAATTTAAACTTTGTGTGTGTTCTTCAAGGTGTCCTCTCCTCACTGAGGCGCACTGCTGCTTGATGGGAAATGTAGTCCCTATGTCAGAATGGCTACAGGGTTGCAGATGAGATAAAATATACAAGGGAAAAGAGGTTTTATATGTATTAAACACCTTTCTTCCTGGGTCAAAGCCAAGAATTCATCCAATAACTTTGGAAATTTTGTGAATTTTTGGTTTCCATGAAAAAATATGATTCAAATGCAATTACACTTGAATCATCAATAATAATAGGCTAAAAGATGCCTGTGCACAGCCTGAGTGTTGTATAATGTTTTCAGTGTAAGCATACTTCACATGAATAAACTGAACTACTTATTTCAGTCATGGATAAATTAATGGGTTTATTAAAGAAAATTAGTTAAAAGATAGTCAGCACAAGTAAAAGTCCTAATTTACTAATATACAGCAGCTACGTGTGAGGAAGAAACTATGACATTCAGTATGTAAAAGTATATATGGGATTGTTTGTTTTTTTAAGATAAAAAGCAGCATATGGTGAGAGGATGTTTCACTATATGACAATATCAAAATATGAGTTCTGATCTCTTTTTTTTTTTTTTTAAAGGACAGAGACAGAAATTTAGAAACAAGCAAATTAAATTTAGAGATGATACTCAACAAGACACTTGTATGGTATGGTACTCCAGATATTCTAGATAGACCAAAATAACCACAACTCTTTTCATATTAAAAGTAAAAGTATTACATACAATACAAAAGGGCTAGCACAGTTAAAACCTACTCCTAAAAAAAAAAAGACTTGCGAGTCCCAGTGGACTCGTTATCAACTACTAGATACTGTTGCTAGCTTTATGGAGTGCAAGTGGGTATCCTTGAGCTGTATAATGCACTTGTGAGGCCAAATCTGGAATGCTGTGTGGAGTTTAAGTCTCCACATTAGAAGAAAGACATAATAACAACAAAGTCTAGAGAAGAGCTACTGGATACATTCCAGGACGGCATGGTATACGCTAAGGTAAGATTAAACGGGATGAAACCTTTTAGCCTATGGTAAGGAAGGATAAGAGTATACATTATACATTATGTATTATAATATTTAAAACTCATGACAGCAATAAGTAAGTGGATTCCAAGTATTGGTGTATGATAAGATCTTTAGCAGGGTTATGTTGCATCAGTGGAACCTGGTTTAGGGTAAATGTCACACAAATACTAGCTATCATTGCTTCAAACTTTAGCTTCATAAAACAAGTTAGCTACTAGGGCAGCAGAAAGTGGCCCCTTGGGAACATTTGAATCTCAGCACATTGAAATTTTGAAAATGTCAAGTAAACACGACCTGAAAAGCTATGCTGGGCTGAATGGCCTGCTCTCGTCAAAGGCTTTCTTTCACTCTTAAGTAAAAAGAATCTTCCTCAACTGTCGGCAATTCAATACATTTTTAAGTCATAAGAAGCCAATTAGCTCTCACCCACACATACTTTTGGTACTTTTATGTATGCGTTTCCATTACAAACTATGGTACCTTGATTATTGGACTTTTTCTAACACTAAATAGAGAAAAGGCACATAATTGCGTGACTTAAACATACTGTACCTTTTAAGAAAAACACTTTAAAATGTATTGGTATAATACAAACATGAAAAGAATTGTTCCAAGGGTTATCATAATTTTCTGCAGAATGCAAGACCATACATGTAAGGATACTCTAAAAAAAATATTTTATTTAGTTATTATACTGCTTTTTCTGATACTTCTACAGAACTGTATCCCATACCCACTTCAGGGTTGGAGCCCCTCACAAAACTATCAAGCCCAGGGCAGGAACCAAACCTATTTGGAGGACCACTCCATCATGGGGCTTATTACACTTTAAAGTTCTTTTATAAGAGTTGTTTAGGATCTCTTTTGAAAATGCTGGTAGCTGCGTTTGATCAAATAATGCCATTTTGAATACTACCAGAACAGTGAAAATATGAAAAATGGCTTTAATCATGCGCTGCTGTTTGTGCATATCTGTGGAAAAAGCTTGGCATAACAAAATGTACAGCAGAGATTTGTGATGAATGACTAAGTACATGGGGAAAACCCTTTATTTTGCAGCAGCGACAAAGGGACCTCCTGTAAATAGCTAAAACAATATTATATTTTACCAGTTTACAAAGGCATATCTTCAAAGTGAAATGTTTCTTACATTTTAGAATAATGAGTTCCTGGTTAAGATTAGTTCTGCAGGCTAGAGTGCAAGGATACACAACAGTTACTTTGGTTATTTGCCTGGCCCTTTCTATTGACCAGCTCAGACATGATTATAGAGAGTTAAACTCTTCTACTATTAGAAGACAGTCCACGGACATTACAGTAGGAGTTTACTTCAATACGAGGTTATTCATCTAATGCACATCTGACATGGAGGTTCCATTAATCCGCATAGAGTAAAAACGAAGGATTGCCAACAGTTTACACAGCACGTCAAGTTCCAATTGAGTAAACAGTTAACATTACCACCTGACACTGATCAAATGACACCCCACCAGACTGATCTGAATGAAAATTGTTTACACCATGATTCTATTCGGATTAGAACTTGTAGTGTAAATAAGACCTTTGTTTATCTTAGTAACTTCCATTGACCACCTACTGTAACTCTTCTTAAACTATAAGAAGGCTGAACCTTCCAGGCTAATTAACTTCCTCCTCCTCCTCCTTCTCATCATCCACCAGCAAAGCATACTCTCTTTCAATATACAGTACTTAAGGTTCTTCATCGAATTGAATCAGGGTTCAATTTATCTAGCCCAGTTTGAAACATGGCACTATTATCTGCAAAAAAAAATGTAGCTTACATTGGTCCACTGCTAGCCGAAATACACATTTTAATTTAGAAAACTACAGCAGTAATTGAAAGCACAGTTCTGATTGGCTGAAAAAGCATAATTTTTAACTGCAAACTGTGTGCATTATTAATATTCATTTATCAATTTGCCAGTATTTATAATATATTCAGTTCACACCTATTCTGCCATGCTGCCCAGCAATGATGCATCAGATTTCATTTATATATATACACTTACCTAAAGGATTATTAGGAACACCATACTAATACGGTGTTTGACCCCCTTTCGCCTTCAGAACTGCCTTAATTCTACGTGGCATTGATTCAACAAGGTGCTGAAAGCATTCTTTAGAAATGTTGGCCCATATTGGTAGGATAGCATCTTGCAGTTGATGGAGATTTGTGGGATGCACATCCAGGGCACGAAGCTCCTGTTCCACCACATCCCAAAGATGCTCTATTGGGTTGAGATCTGGTGACTGTGGGGGCCATTTTAGTACAAGTGAACTCATTGTCATGTTCAAGAAACCAATTTGAAATGATTCGAGCTTTGTGACATGGTGCATTATCCTGCTGGAAGTAGCCATCAGAGGATGGGTACATGGTGGTCATGAAGGGATGGACATGGTCAGAAACAATGCTCAGGTAGCCCGTGGCATTTAAACGATGCCCAATTGGCACTAAGGGGCCTAAAGTGTGCCAAGAAAACATCCCCCACACCATTACACCACCACCACCAGCCTGCACAGTGGTAACAAGGCATGATGGATCCATGTTCTCATTCTGTTTACGCCAAATTCTGACTCTGACCATTTGAATGTCGAGACTCATCAGACCAGGCAACATTTCTCCAGTCTTCAATTGTCCAATTTTGGTGAGCTCGTGCAAATTGTAGCCTCTTTTTCCTATTTGTAGTGGAGATGAGTGGTACCCGGTGGGGTCTTCTGCTGTTGTAGCCCATCCGCCTCAAGGCTGTGCGTGTTGTGGCTTCACAAATGCTTTGCTGCATACCTCGGTTGTAACGAGTGGTAATTTCTGTCAAAGTTGCTCTTCTATCGGCTTGAATCAGTCGGCCCATTCTCCTCTGACCTCTAGCATCAACAAGGCATTTTCGCCCACAGGACTGCCGCATACTGGATGTTTTTCCCTTTTCACACAATTCTTTGTAAACCCTAGAAATGGTTGTGCGTGAAAATCCCAGTAACTGAGCAGATTGTGAAATACTCAGACCGGCCAGTCTGGCACCAACAACCATGCCACGCTCAGAATTGCTTAAATCACCTTTCTTTCCCATTTTGACATTCAGTTTGGAGTTCAGGAGATTGTCTTGACCAGGATCACACCCATAAATGCATTGAAGCAACTGCCATGTGATTAGTTGATTAGAAAATTGCATTAATGAGAAACTGAACAGGTGTTCCTAATAATCCTTTAGGTGAGTGTATGTATATATATATTTTCAGGAAAAAAGTACTATGAAAAAACAATACACAGAAATTATGACTAATAAAGTAGTATGTATATATGTTATTCCAACAATACAACTCAAACTGTTTTTAAGACCTAAAGAAAACTCTGCAGAGACCGAGTGCCAAAAAAAAAAAAAAATAAATAAAGACCAGTATAATTACAAGATGGCCATTGAGCTTTGCAGATGGATAGCAGAGGCTTGACATATGTTCTCAAAAGTACTAGGAAGGCAGAGTAGTCTGTCCAGTTTAGGTGCAGGATAATAGACTGACAGTAAAGGATCAAAGTCAGCAACGTTTGGACCTTATTGTAGTCTGTTCATACACATGCACAGAAAGAACTAGAAAAAGGTAATAGAATAACACTAAACTATATGTAAGAAATAAAATTTCTTTCAGTGTCAACGATTAGGTTAAAGGATAAGGATGTTTCTTGGATGGTCAGAGCAAATGTAACTGCAGCTGAAGCGTGATATGAAACATTCAGGCCAATGTAAAGAACAAAAGAAAGAATGGCCCAAAAAGGAAAACAGAATTAGGCGTCTCAGCCTGCATGTTCTAAAGGCTTAAATTTAAGATGAACCTGTTGAAAGCATTTACCTGTGCACAATCTGCAAATGTTTTTAATGCAAAATTAGAAACTGAGCCAAAGCCCAGGATTAAACCCATAGGACAACTTTGGAGAGACCTGAAGATGGCAGTTTACAGATACTTTCAAAACAAACTAATGGAGATTGAGAAGATCTGCCAGGAAGAATGGATTCAAATGTCCAAATTCAAGTGTGTAAAGATTGTAGAGACTTACCCTAAGAAGACTTGAACCTTCCATTGCTGGCTAAGGGTCTCAACAAAGTAATGAATTATGTGTCTGAATAATTATATGAATGAGAGATTTCAGTTTTTGACTTTTAATCAATATGAAAACCTTTCTGAAAACAGGTTTTCACTTTGTCATTATGGTTTATTTAGTGTAGACTGATGGACAAAAATGGCACATTTATCAATATAAAATTAAAGCTGCAATATAATAAAGTAAACCAAAAGTGAAGGAGTCTGATTTTTTTTTTTTAATCCACTATACGTGACATATAGGCTAATCGCTCACAACCACAGCAACAGCACATGCCAACCAGTCTTAGAACATATTTATTTTACCTCATGGATAATGTTAATAGAGTAAACAAATTTTTTTTTTCTGATTTCTTAGATTAAACTGAAAACCTAGAAAATAGAATGTGTTAAAATAAGCTAATATGCACAACCCTCCAATCATTGTTATTTCTGAAAAATACACAAATGAAAGAGACTAAATCTTACTAGGGCAGCCATATCCAAAATAAGTAAGCACACACATTTGGCGGACAGTTTTACAAATGAATATTCAGAATGCAAATGAAGTTAGATGAAAGCAGTGGTTCTTACCCTGGAGGTCACGAGAAAGCATTTAAGAAATGAGTGGAGGCCTGCCTTAAAAGAACCTAAAGTGTTGATGAAATTCTTTCTCTCTCTAATTTAGTGTAATTGTTTTGAAATACTGATAAGGAGCATTACTGGCTTCTTGAGTTAAAAGGACATGAAACAATTGCCAAGATGCACCTAACCCCACCCAACCCACACAATTAAATGCTTTTTTTAAGCTGGAATAGCACATGATAATGATACAGTAATACAAAGAGAGAAGTGTGCATATTAAAGTTAAAAAACGACAGAAACTACACATTGACAAGAGAACGTTTGAGGTATGCAGCAGGGAATGGATGTGCAAGCTGTAATACCATCAGTGACTTGGATGTTTACTGGGTTTGAAAGAGTTTATAAACGGAGAGGAAAAAAGCTAAGATCACAAAACTGTCACAGGACACCCTGGTCTGAATCTGCAGTACAGTATTGTACTATGGGTATTTATACTTTAAAACATATATCTATATCTACTATATATATATCTATCTATCTATATCTATCTATCTATATCTATCTATATATATATATATATATATATATATATATCTATCATACATACTCAAAAGAATTAAAGGAACACTTTTAATCAGAGTATAGCATAAAGTCAATGAAACTTATGGGATATTAATCTGGTCAGTTAAGTAGTGAGGGGGTTGTTAATCAGTTTCAGCTGCTATGGTGTTAATGAAATTAACAACAGATGCACTAGAGGGGCAACATTGAGATGACCCCCAAACAGGAATGGTTTAACCAGTGGAGGCCACTGACATTTTTCCCTCCTCATCTTTTCTGACTGTTTCTTCACTAGTTTTGCATTTGGCTACAGTCAGTGTCACTACTGGTAGCATGAGGCGATACCTGGACCCTACAGAGAACTTCTCCAGGATGGCACATCAATACGTGTCATTGCCAGGAGGTTTGCTGTGTCTCCCTGCACAGTCTCAAGGGCATGGAGGAGATTCTAGGAGACAAGCAGTTACTCTAGGAGAGCTGGAGAGGGCCATAGAAGGTCCATAACCCATCAGCAGGACCAGTATCTGCTCCTTTGGGCAAGGAGGAACAGGATGAGCACTGCAGAGCCCTACAAAATGACCTCCAGCAGGCCACTGGTGTGAATGTCTCTGACCAAACAACCAGAAAGACTTCATGAGGGTGACCCAAGGGCCCCATGTCCTCTAATGGGCCCTGAGCTCACTGCCCAGCAGCATGCAGCTCGATTGGCATTCGCCATAGAATACCAGAATTGGCAGATGCACCACTGGTGCCCTGTGCTTTTTACAGATGAGAGCAGGTTCACCCTGAGCACGTGACAGAAGTGAAAGGGTCTGGAGAAGCCATGGAGAACATTATGCTGCCTGTAACATCATTCAGCATGAGCAGTTTGGTGGTGGGTTAATGATTGTCTGGGGAGGCATATCCATGGAGGGTCACACAGACCGCTACAGGCTTGACAAAGGCACCTTGGCTGCCATTAGGTATCAGGATGAAATCCTTGGACCCATTGTCAGACCCTATGCTGGTACAGTGGCTCCTGGTGCACGACAATTCCTGGCCTCATGTGGTGAGAGTATGCAGGCAGTTCCTGGAGGATGAAGGAATTGATACCATTGACTGGCCACCACACTTTCCTGACCTAAATCCAATAGAACACCTCTGGGACATTATGTTTTGGTCCATCCAATGCCACCAGGTTGCACCTCAGACTGTCCAGGAGCTCAGTGATGCCCTGGTCCAGATCTGGGAGGAGATCCCCCACAACACCATCTGTCATCTCATTAGAAGCATGCACCGATGTTGTCAGGCATGTATACAAGAACACAGGGGCCATACAAAGTGCTGCGTACAATTTTGAGTTGCTGCAATTAAATTTTGGCAAAATGGACTAGCCTGCCACATAATTTTTTCACTCTGATTTTTGAGGCGTCTTTGAATTCAGGGCTCTGTAGGTTGATCATTTTCATTTCCATCAAACGATGTGGCATCCTTTCGTTCCTAACACATTACCCAGTCTATATCAGTATAGATATTCAGGAGGATTTCTTTTTCCCATTGAGATCTGATGTGTTTTCAAAGTGTTCCTTTAATTTTTTTCAGCAGTTTATATATATCTGTATCTATATATAGGGGTAATGCTGACAAAGCACATACCAAAAAGGGGGTTACATTAAAAAAGAGGTTGAAGGGTTTCTGGTTTTAATTATGCCTCTCCCAGTTAGCATTAAAATCAGAGCATGCATCAGAAAAGGTTCTTAATAAATGAGGTCACTGCAACAGTACAAGAATGTAAATCAAAGTATTCAGTATATTTGATGCTTGTAATAAGGTCCATTCATCCATTTTCTAATCTGCTTAATCTTCTCCATAATTGAGTGCTTGGATTGGAGGTGAAGAACATATTGAAAAAAATTGCAAAAGTACAATTACATTGCAAAGCTGTGCTAACCATTGGCCACTCCACCACTCCACTTCAGAGCATTAGAATTTGTGTAATAAAAAAGAAAAAATAATAAACTTTTTGAAAAATAACAAATGCAGTAGAGGTTGGAATGTAAGGAGTCAGGAAACACTTCAGTATTTGCTACACCTCCTCAGATTATAACATCCAAATGATAAACAGTATATTAAAGTGTAAAAAAAAAAAGAAATTGTCAAGCATGCAGGAACACGTGATTTGCACAACCTGCAAGCAAATCATATTGCAATATGAAATTAACAAATCCTCATTCTCATAAAGCTATTTTCTAAAGGATTTTTCTATAAAGTGCCAACAAAATCAGATATAGCCTTATCTACCTTACATCTCATACAACATATTTGAGTGCGGTCAGAATAGCAATTTCTAGACACTTTACTCCACAGATATATAAAATATATTATTCATTGGTTATGTGGAATATGAACAAGGTATAAGATATCAATATTGAACAAATTAACGCAGCTTGCCTGAATTTATATTGCACTGACATTTATTTAAACTACTGTCAGTAAGAATGAGAAAGACTGCAAACATTTGTATCTAAGGTCTCTATGTCTACATGTATGTACGCTCTGGCTAACCACAGTCCTGAGCTGGAAAAAAGTTTTTTTTTTTTTTTAAGCTTAACTGATTTTTTTTAACGTGCTGAGTATTCTACTTCTATTTGCCTGTTCAAATACGACCTAAATTGTGGTTTCAAAATTGTGCAGCCGCAGATGCATTTTTCTTTTTTTAGTCAACTGTTTTTTTCAGTTGTCATCAGTTTTATGATTATTCACGATAATGGAACATACTTTCTTGGTGTAGTTTTAATTCACTGATTCATTAAGATTCATAACCTTTAATGGCTTCCCTTATATTTAAAACTAGCTGTCCCCCGTGGCTCTGCCCATGTAGTAGTGAAACAGGACAGTGATGAGGGCCCTGCCTGGCTCCCTACTCCTGACACCACGCTTCCCTCTCCCCTCGGCCTGCAGCCTCTGTCTTGGATTAGCACGAATATATTGCTCCTGAAAGCGAACAATGATTATTATCGTGATGGGAGAAGTCACAAAATAAACAGGAATGTGCAAGCAAATTATAGAAAAAAAACCCGATCAAAATCTGTTAAGTAGTTCTCTTGTTCACTAGCTAAGCGGAGGTAAGGTACACACCCTGAGGCTGGTGCGCAAGTGAGGAGGTCCCCGCCCCCCCTCCTCTTGGCCTGCTGCGTGTCGCTTGGAGTCACGCAAATAAATCAGTACTGCATGCAAACTATGCTAGTTACAGTAGCCTGATGAGAGAAGTCACAAAATCAACCAGAATGTTGAAGAAAATTATAGAAAAAAAAAAAAACAAAAAAAAAAACGATCTAATCCATTAAGTAGTTTTCTGATGAAAAGCAGACAGACAGACATAAAAGATATTGGATTAAAAAAAATAAATGGATTAAATTCATTTTTTTCCTCAGAATTCTACACACAACACCCCATAATGAGAATGTGAAAAAAGTTTACTTGAGATTTTTGCAAATTTATTAAAAATAAAAAAATTGAGAAAGCACATGTACATAAGTATTCACAGACTTTGCCATGAAGCTCAAAATTGAGCTCAGGTGTATTCTGTTTCCCCTGATCATCCTTGAGATGTTTCTGCAGCTTAAGTGGAGTCCACCTGTGGTAAATTCAGTTGATTGGACATGATTTGGAAAGGCACACACCTGTCTATACAAGGTCCCACAGTTGACAGTTCATGTCAGAGCACAAACCAAGCATGAAGTCAAAGGAACTGTCTGTAGACCTCAGAGACAGGATTGTCTCGAGGCACAAATCTGGGGAAGGTTAAAGAAAAATATCTGGTGCTTTGAAGGTCCCAATGAGCACAGTGGCCTCCATCATCCGTAAGTGGAAGAAGCTCGAAACCACCAGGACTCTTCCTAGAGCTGGCTGGCCATCTAAACTGAGTGATCAGGGGAGAAGGGCCTTAGTCAGGGAGGTGACCAAGAACCCGATGGTCACTCTGTCAGAGTTCCAGAGGTCCTCTGTGGAGAGAGGATAACCTTCCAGAAGGACAACCCTCTGCAGCAATCCACCAATCAGGCCTGTATGACAGTGTCCCCAGATGGAAGCCACTCCTTAGTAAAAGGCACATGGCAGTCTGCCTGGAGGTTGCCAAAAGGCACCTGAAGGACCCTCAGACCATGAGAAACAAAATTCTCTGGTCTGATGAGACAAAGATTGAACTCTTTGGTGTGAATGCCAGGCGTCACCTTTGGAGGAAACCAGGCACCGCTCATCAACCGGCCAATACCATCCCTACAGTGAAGCATGGTGGTGGCAGCATCATGCTGTGGGGATGTTTATCAGCGACAGGAACTGGGAAACTAGTCAGGATAAAGGGAAAGATGCAGCAATGTACAGAAACATCCTGGATGAAAACCTGCTCCAGAACGCTCTTGACCTCAGACTGGGGCGACGGTTCATCTTTCAGCAGGACAACAACCCTAAGCACACAGCCAAGATATCAAAGGAGTGGCTTCAGGACAACTCTGTGAATGTCCTTGAGCGGCCCAGCCAGAGCCCAGACTTAAATCCGCTTGAACATCTCTGGAGAGATCTTAAAATGACTGTGCACCGGCGCTTCCCATCCAACCTGATGGAGCTTGAGAGGTGCTGCAAAGAGGAATGGGCAAAACAGGCCAAGGATAGGTGTGCCAAGCTTGTGGCATCATATTCAAAAAGACTTGAGGCTGTAATTGCTGCCAAAGGTGCATCGACAAAGTATTGAGCAAAGGCTGTGAATACTTATGTACATGTGATTTCTCAGGTTTTTTATTTTTAATAAATTTGCAAAAACCTCAAATAAACTTTTATCACATTGTCATTATGGGGTGTTGTGTGTAGAATTCTGAGGAAGAAAATGAATTTAATCCATTTTGGAATAAGGCTGTAACATAAACTGTGGAAAAAGTGAAGCGCTGTGAATACTTTCCAGATGCACTGTTTATGTGTATATATATATATATATATATATATATATATATATATATATATATATATATATATATATATATATATATATATATATATATATATACATACACACTCACCTAAAGGAATATTAGGAACACCTGTTCAATTTCTCATTAATACAATTATCTAATCAACCAATCACATGACAGTTGCTTCAATGCATTTAGGGGTGTGGTCCTGGTCAAGACATACTGTGTTTTTCAAAATTGTGGGTAAATCGTTTTATTTCAAGCATATGATGCTTGCTTGAACTCACCTGTGGCAAGAAAGAGGTGCTGCCAATACAGAAATCACACCTGAAGCCAGTTAAAATGGAGAAAAGTTGACTCAACCTTTCTGTTGTTTGTCTGAGTGTGCCACACTAAGCATGGGGAACAGAAATAAGAGCAGAGAATTTTCTGAGGACTTGAGAACAAATATTGTGAAAAAATATCAACAATCTTAAGGCTACAAGTCCATCTCCAGAGATCTTCATGTTCCTTTGTCAACTGTGGGCAACATAACCAAGAAGTTCACAACACATGACACTGTAGCTAATCTCCCTGGACGCGAATGTAGGAGAAAAGAGAGAGATGATTTATTTTTTTTAACAACTGGTATTCAATCCTGAGATAAACAGAACAATGGAACCAAGTGCTGACCAGCTAAATCAGACCAATTTACACAAAGGTTGAATTTTAAATATAGGAGAGAAAAAAAAAAATCTACCCAGGTCCACAAAATATTCCAATAATTCTGACGATGAACTCGTAAAAGGAAAATTAACGACCTTTGCATTATTTTAGTTTACTATGAACACTAACAAGCTATGTAATTAATCTATCACAGCCATCTCTTCCTCATACTTACATGTTACAGGCTGCTTTAAGTAAATTTCATTAAAACTTTTTTTTTTTTTTTAAAGAAATAGAGTATCAGCTATTTTGCCTTTCTGACACAGGACTGTAGATATACTGACTAATCACAAAGGTCAATGTCTAACCTTCATCTCTGGATACCAATATATTATTTAAATATTCAAAGCAATTAAACATAACTTAAAATTATGAAGTTTATGCAATAGTTCATATCATTGGAATGTTGCCAAGTAAACTACACACATAACAAATAAACTTTTCTGCTGCAGCTGAAATGAAAGCATGCGAAATAGAGGACCAGATTAGTGTAAGTTGACGTCTACTTTTCTGAAGGTTGTAACTTTATAAAAAATAATCACGGTAGGAGCAGTAGTGCCATTGTTACAGAGTACAGTGAATTTTTTACTTGCATGTTTGATGAAAATTTCACACGTCTCCATGGACTATTTTATAAAGGATGATTTTTGTGCATTTTATCATCAACGTCGCATGATACATATGTCTGGAAGGCTCGAGTCACATATGTCTTTTATATTCTTCTCTATAACATTATTAGAGAAGATCACTATTAAGAGATGTGTAGTGTGTTAAATGGAATAGGTAATCAAAATCAGAATCACTTTTATTTGCCAGTACTAAATGTACAGGAATTTAACTTAGCAGCTTTAGAGTTTCTTATAACAGAAGACAACATCCATACACTATAAATAATTGCAAAACAGTGCAGTAATAAAGGAGTTTTGTAAGTGAGAATGTGAATGTATAGTGTGTATGCCCATGGACACACATGCATGCACATGCTGTATACTGTACATTCACACACCTTCATATAGTATATGAGAGAACACATTAACAAGCAAGGAAGATGGGCTAAATTACTGGTTTGCGAGGACAGTGGCCTAGAGAAAGGAACTACTTCTGATGTGTCTTCATCAGAAGGAAGAGCCAGCCAATTTTTTTCTCAGCAGACTCAGAACGTACTGAAATGTAATTTTTGGAGTGGACTATTGTTGCGGAACCAAACCAGACAACAACAGAGAATGTGATGACGCTTTCAATTATGGCTTTGTAAGATTATAGTATGATTGGCTAGCAAATATTTAATTTCTTTAGTTGGCATAAAAATGAGTCATCTTAATAATGGATGCTGTGTTAATGTCTCAGCAGAAAGTGCCCGTGATAGTTGTACCCATATATTTGAAGGATTCCACCATATTGACTACAGAATCATTCATTTCAAGTCGGAACAGTTGTAACTGTTGTTTGTGAAAGTCAATGACAAGTCAGGTAGTATTAAAGGAATGTGGGAGATGAATACCAATTCCTTATTTAACACACAGAGTTGAAACCATTGTCACAATTTACAATAGGATGGAGAGTTTGATTTTTTTTCTTTTCACACCACTTCTGAGGGCTTAAAAGGAGATCCAGGATTATGAGCACTCCAGTTTTAATAGAAACTTTCAGTTCCCCATTCCATTGACCTTCACATATTTATTCACAGAACCTTCTAAATGACTTTAAAGTGTCCACACACATCAATGTATGATACTTTTTCTAATAATAAAGATCTGCTCTACAAATCAAGTCCTTGCTGGTTTGTTTTGTATATTGAATGTTGTTGGGAATTCATAGCTGCCATTTTGTTTCAAGATTGAGGTGAGAACAGTTTATAATATCCATCAAATTTTAGAAAGGTTAATTGAGCATTGAGCCATTGTTGTAATTGTGTCTTTACTGCATCTTGAAAAACAGACAATTAACATACACTATATATATATATATATATATATATATATATATATATATATATATATGATTCAACAGTAAGAACTGACTGCTAATTAGGAAGGTAATTGGAGCAAACATCTGCAGCTGCTACAGTCTTCCATTACTGGGATCTAAATCAACAGTGTCCAGTCAGAAACATCTATACAATTTACTAGTAGTGCCCAAATTCAAAAAGACCAAGAATGTTGATGATGTCAGAGTTGGCTGCTACTAGAAGGTCATTAAATATTTTAACAAGAGCTGTCATCATATTGTGCTTGGCTCTGAAAGTGGAGTGAAATACTTAACAGATGAGGCTGTAGTGCGTTCATGACCATGTGCTGCAAGACTGCAGATAGGAAGGTAAAACTGAAAATTGGACAGCAACCATTAAGATAAAGCAGAATGTTATGGTGAAATGAACAACGACAAAATGAACATCTTGAGATCTGTATCATGGATAGTGACTTTCAGTGTCACAGGCTTCAAACTATTAATATTTATGCACCAACAGAATAGAAACTAATCTTTTAAAAAACTAACAAACACATGAATTTGGATAGTTTAAGCATTTCTAGCAGTATTGGTTATGTCACTGCTAGTTCTATCACATTAACAGTGTTAGAAAGGTCGTAGGACACTGGCGGTCATCTTGGCTCTGCAGAGCTGCAGTAGCTGCTGGACCCCGGCGAAACCAATTTCTTAATCAGAGACTTGTCTATGAACTCTTGAATTCCTGTTTCACTTAGACTCTGTGCTCATTATTTTTGCTTTGTATATACAGATTAAAATGTGTGGTTCAGGTTTTCAAGACTTTGCTTTATTTAGTGCCTTTAATAGGCCGTATTTTAGCTTAAAATTACAAATAGCTTTGGCATCCATTGGTTTTAACTGTATTAATAACGTTAAAGCAGTTGGGATAACAGATATTATATTATCATCCTAAAGCTACAATTGTAAGTGCAAAATTGCAAATTCAGTGAATCCAAGTTAAAAATACATTATCTACTTTTAGCATCTGAATATCACATCACAAGTAGTGCTGGTGTGTGTAACCCACAAACTGGTCCTGACTGGCAAGATGTAAGCATCAAGGGAATACGAAGTCTCACTTCCATTATTGTGATCCAGCATTCTACTATCCAGTAATTATTGAATCTCCCAGGACAAACGCAAATCCCTATAAACTGCCTACAATTTCTCTTTACTTTACCTTAGTGAAATCTACACTAATCCTGTCTTTAACCCTGTTTGCCAATATGTTTTCAATTCATTGTAAGTCCCTTCAATCCCTGTCTTTAATCAACAACAGTTTTTACTGTAATGCAATACATTCCATCTGCCTTTACGGTAATGCAGCTAGTGTTTCACATACTCAAAACTGACTGAATTAAATGATTATTATTTACAGCATATAAACATTAGAGAAACTTTCTTGTCCTTTATGTGCAAATTAAAATATCTCAGTAAGAAAGCAAGTTTCAAGCTAAACACACAGAAACTATTCAAGGCTTTGGAAACATCTTGACTATCTGGTAAAAACCTTTCTCCCTCCATTGAAAGATGACTAATTTACACTAAAAGACATCATAAATTAAAGATTCTAACCAACAAGTGTGTAGGTTTCTTTCTAGGAAAAAAACACATTGACACAAACAATATCAAAATAAAGGTTTCCTCATGCAGAATTCTCTGTTTAATGGGAGCTAAATTAATCCTGCAGGTTTTCAGTGACTGCAGACTTTAATTTACGCTGATTCCTCAGTTAGTAGCCTCATGCACTCAGAACTTGTTGGGCATTTTCCTCTGGCTTGGTTGAGATCAACACAGGCTTAACAGAGAATTTAAAGTCTTCCTCAAATCCTACTTCACTGCCACCAGTATATCTTTTGGCTCTTAGTCAATAAATCTCATAGTAATCTTCCCAACAGCAACAAACTAAATAATCAAACGGTTGTACCAAAATTATGGTAACTCTCCAGATTTGAGGCAAGTTGGTCATAACTTAATGAAGTGGAAATTAAAACAGTGCCTTCAATGCATCTCAGTTAACTTCAGGTACAGTACAAATATATTTTGTGTTCAAAAGTACCCAACTGTGTGAGACTTGCGTACTGAAGAGTTAAATTAATATGCACCATAACAGTAGGATACTGCACTCAGATTCACAAAAGTGGACACTCAGAGAAAGAGAGAAAAGCAGTGAGATAGTAAAATAATGGCAGGTTTGAGCCCCAGCAAGGCAGCTTTGCTTAGCTTGGATGAACTTCAACTACATTTCTGGCTTTCAGGTAGCAGACAAGAAATGTACAACCCAAGTTCTTGCCCTCAGATTTTTTCCCCCTTTGTTTATGTCTTATTTCTTTATTTCATTGATCAATATATTTTCTGCATGCTGCCTTTTCCTGTCTACAACAATGTGACTGAAGGATTTGGTGTGAATGTGTGACGGTGGTGAGGAGGGCCATCTGTAGGAAGGTCATCCAAGTTTGAATAATTTTCTTTGTAACTGAAAAAAGTTGTCTTTCTTACAAGTGTTCTACTGTACATCATGTATACATTTCTGAAGGAAAACAGGGTCGTAAGTGAAGTCAGTGGGTGAGTAAATTGAGCCCACACTTTGCAAGCAGTGAAGATTGTTTTTAAAATGTCATTTTCAGAATTTATTTATTTATTTTTTTTTTAAATTGTACTTGTCATTGTTATGCCTGTGTTCAAACTAAACCTTACAAGGTTTAAAGATGGGGCAAGGTGTAGGCCACTGGCACATCAATGAAGTTTAAAAAAAAAAAGACAAAAATATTTATACGGTACAAATGTTAACATCACTAAGCAACAGACTACTGTATATAAATATAATTAATATGATACTGTATATATTAAGCATAGTTAAATGAGAGTTTGCACTGCCTCTCCATTTAGTATGAAAAAATTTATTTGATTTAATGATTAAAAAAGATAATTGCAGTAAAACCTTGGATTGTGAGTGTTTTGAAAGACAAGCTACATTTTTTAATAAATTTTAACTTGTTAGATGAGCGAGGTCTTGCAATACGAGTAGTATGTATACGCTTTGTCGGCCGAGCATCACGTGATCACAAGTGAGCCAATGGTTCTTCTCTCTCTCTCACTGCGGGATTGTGGGTAATCGTCTCCCATGCTCAGTCTTAGTCGTGTGCCTTACTCATATAGTCAACATCTGTATGAGTGTATAATGTGTACTATAACATTGTGACCACATGTGTGTGCTGTGATGTGTGAGTGCCTGTCTTGCACCCCAAAACACGAAGCTGAGTCTCAGTACTTTAGCAAAACCAGCTTTATTCAGCTTGAAACAGGAACGGCATGGTTATTTATTGTAGTGGGATCTGCCACTCTCCTATACACAGACACACCAATCAGGCAGGGTCAGGGCCAGGTTAGTGGCCAAGTAATACTGTGCCCTTGCATCACCCATTGATGGTGGGCGCTTATAGATTCGCTTTTACAGCAAACTGCTACAGCACTGGGAGTCTGTGGTTGCTTCGGGACGCTCTTCCGCGTGTCATCCCATTGGGTATTCCAAAAGAGTTTAGAATCCTTACAGTGTGTAAAGCATTTTTTTTTAAATTTTGTGTCCAAATGTAGCGACTCTTCAGGCAAAAGCAACTGTCATTGGAGAGGTTCCTTGTTAAAATCACAAAAAAAGAAGAAAATTCCAGTGAGCCAACAGATAGCAGGGATTCCATTAGTTAGAGTGAAAGTCGTCCTACGCAATAACCCTCCTCCTCTCCTCTCTCTCGTTATCCCTCACTCCAGCCACAATTCCTTTCAAAGGTAAAGTGCAGGTTAATTTGTTTTGATTATTTTTACTTTAGATTTTGTATTAATCATTTTTACATGAATATTTTTGGGTTGTAGAACGAATCATCTGAGTTTCCATAATTCTTATGGGGACATTCACTTTGATAAACGAGTTCTTTGGATTACAAGCATGCTTCCAGAACGAATTATGCTCGCAAACCGAGGCACCACTGTATAGCAAAATATTACAAAAATATATTTGTTTTTTCAGAAAATTGCTTACTTTCATGCTTATTTTCATATCCCAAGGAAGTTAAAAGTAAATAGTATCACACAGTAAGTCACTAACACTTTACTGAATGGTGTACATAGTTGGTTAGTGGGTTGTGTCACATATTTGTGGTGCAGATTCAATTCTCATGGCCACAGCTTAAAATACTGCAAGTGTTGTGGAGTTCACATAATAATAATTCTTTACATTTTTATAACGCTTTTCTCACTACTCAAAGAACTTTTCATAGTGAATAGGGAGCCACTTCAACCACCACCGCTGTGTAGCATCCACCTGGATGATGTGACAGCAGGCAGTAAGCTCAGCACACATTAGCAGTTAGGAGGTGAAGTGGTGAGAGAGAGATAGCCAATTAGAGACAGGGGATGATTAGGGGACCACAATGAAAAGGTCATGGAGGGCAATTTAGCCTGGACATCAGGATAAACACTGCTGGAGGATGCCAAGGAATTTTATTCCCTCAGGTTTGTGTCTCATCTGAAGGATGGCACCATTTTTACAGCACAGTGTCCTCATCACTGCACTGGGCTATTGGGATCCACATTCAGACCACAGGATAAACACCCCCTGCTTACCACACCCAAACCTCTTCCAGCAGCAATCCAAACATTTCCTAGATGGTCTCCCATCCAATTACTGACTGGGCCCCAACATGCTTAGTTTCAAGTGAATGACCTCTTCTGAACTGCATGTGGTATGGCTACTGGCTATATACTTCCTTGAGTGCTCAGATACTCTATAATTATATACATACCAACTTTAGAAGCACCCCCCACCATCGATCTCAGGAATTTTCTCAAAGCACATTATTTTTGTAAAATATCCACTTTAAAGTTGATAATAAGGCCAATTGTATTGATTTAATGTAAAGTATTGGAAAGTAGTATTACAATGGTGTTGAAAGGATTTTTCAGTCATAATCTGGTATAATCTGGCCTGTACATTAATACTGTGAGTGCTGTGCAGAGTGGAGACAGGACCTCTACGTTCTTCCCAGTTGATTCTGGGGTTCATCAAGGTGTGTTCTTGCTCCTGCTCTGTTCAATACTTGTATGGTCTGGGTGTTGAGCAAGGTCGTGGGGTTCAAAGGCTGTGGGGCATCTATTGGTGAAGAAAGATTCACGGATCTTGACTGCTAATAATGCTGTGATCTTCACGGAGTCAATGGAGGCTCTGATCGGGGAGCTCGAGAGACTAAGTGAGAAGTCTGAGTGTCTGGGCTTGCGAGTGTCCTGGATAAAAACCAAGATCCAGGCCTTTAATGACCTCCTGGGCACAGCATTCAGCAGTGTGTCTGTTTGCGGAGAGAGCGTTGACCTTGTTGAGAGCTTTACTTACCTTGGCAGTAACATTCATGTCTCTGGTGACTCTTCCTGTGAAGTCAGTAGATAGATTGGGAGAGTGCTTGGTGGGGTCATGAGGTCGTTTGGAAGGGGTGTGTGGTGCTCCCGATATCTATGCAAAAGGACAAAGGTCCAAGTCTTTAGAGTCCTGGTGCTTCCTTTCTTACTATATAGTTGTAAGACATGGATGCTTTCCAGTGACCTGAGACTAAGGCTGAACTCCTTTGGTACTGTGTCTTTCTGGAAAATCCTTGGGTACCGTTGGTTTGACTTTGTGTCAAATGAGAGGTTGCTCATGAAGTCCCGGCACATTACCTGCATTGTGAGGAAGTGTCAGTTACGGCACTATGGCCATGTGGCGCGGTGATCTGGTTTATAAGATCCTCATTGTTGGGGACCCAAGTGGCTGGACCAGGCCAAGGGGTCGCTTACGTAACACCTGGCTGCGGCAAATAGAGGGTCATTTCCGGAGGGTGGGACTGGACTGCGTGTCTGCCTGGGGGGTTGCCAACCTGTACCTGGTCCGTATGAATGGGGTTTCCTCTAGGTATTCATATTTCATTCCCACATCCCCTAACACATGCAGGTTAGGTTAAGTGGTGAATTTAATTGACCCCATGTGAGTGTTGTTGAGTGGACCTTGTGATAGACTGGCAGCCTGTCCAGAGTGGTTTCTTGTTCAAGTTGTCATAGCTGTTCAAGTGGTTTTGTGACCAGTGTTGACAAGGTGGGCTCTAAACTTCTCTGTAAGCTCGATTTGAATTATGTGGATTTTAGAATATAATATAAAATCCAAAAGTACAGTTAAAATACAAAAAAAAAAAAAATTCACATTTAAAAAACTTTACACATAAAAAAAGAATGTTTTAAATTTGTCACAGAACTAAATTAAAGCAGCTATTTTAGTGACTAAAGAACAGGATTCATAAATGTTCAGAACTAGATTTGTAACCTGACTTCTTACTATTAGTTATGATCTTTGCTGTCATGTTTCAAATTAACTGTTGAGTAGGAACCAAAAGATTTAAACAACTCCAAAAAACAATGCTTTACAATACTTAATGCTAGTTGATCCAAATGAAAAATCTAGCTTCTGCAGATCCTGCACACTAAGAAACACCCTAAATTTGTAACATCTGTAAACTTGTGAAAACTGTTTTAGACAATACTGAAAGTTGACAATTTAAGATTAAATTAATATCAACATCAAACACCTACTTTTCCCCAAAAAAAAAAAAAAAAATCAGTCAGTTGAATTACTAATTGGTTAAAACTATCTTATTCTTCGGAGAATTATGACTCGTTAAAACAATATTTCATAAATTAAGGATCAGTAGTGTTCCCTCATCCACTGCTTATTAAGGCACAGTTTTTCAAAGTATGCACAAACATGATAAATATACGAATCTCTACTGGTACAATACCAAACGTATTTAATATATTAATTATTGTGGGATGTTGCAGATATGATTGCTTTTTAAGGGTGCAATCAACAGTAAAATTTCTGCATTCAAGTGTGTCCTGTACTGTTACATTTTAACTGAACATTGCATGATTGGATTTTTTACTTAGATGTCAGTAATTAATGGTGAGTATTATGCAGAGCAAAGCATGCAGGGAAGATTTTGTATAGGATTTCATGACAGTGGTAAACCAGAGCAGGTACAAGTTCATGTCTGTTTGTTTCACAGCTCAATAGGATATACTGTAGGTCTACGCAGTGGTAGCGCTGCTGCCTCGCAGTTAGGAGACCCGGGTTCGCTTCCCGGGTCCTCCCTGTGTGGAGTTTGCATGTTCTCCCCGTGTCTGCGTGGGTTTCCTCCGGGCGCTCCGGTTTCCTCCCACAGTCCAAAGACATGCATGTTAGGTGGATTGGCGATTCTAAATTGGCCCTAGTGGGTGTGTTTGTGTGTGTCCTGCGGTGGGTTGCCACCCTGCCCAGGATTGGTTCCTGCCTTGTGCCCTGTGTTGGCTGGGATTGGCTCCAGCAGACCCCCGTGACCCTGTGTTCGGATTCAGCGGGTTCGAAAATGGATGGATGGATGTACACAGTGAATATACACACACACATATTTTATATATTATACACATATACACATACATAGACACACACACAGTACATATATAGGTTAAGCCTTGTTTATGTATTAGATAAGGTAGTATCTTATTAATCTAATTAATTATGTTTACAAAGCCACTTCATGTTATGTGCGTTTAGATATAATGTGAAAAACACATACTGTCACTGTCTCGTCTTTTATGTTTGTCCACGTTAAACAACTTGGTCACCACTGGACTGATTTTGTTGTTCTGGTACCCTTATTTGTGAAGAAAATGTATCAGTAAAGTTATATTTTTATTGAGATATCTCAAATAGACTATGCTGTACAAGTTTTGTAAATTTCAAAAACTATCCTGTTGAAATGCTTCGGCGAATTTTCAAAATTGTCAATCTTGTAACAGAAAAACTTTCGAGCAGTTTCATTTAAGTATTAGTGAATTGTGCCAAATTTAGCTTGAGAAATGCCATTTCAACTTATATTTGTATATTATTCTCTTTTACTTTTTTGAGAGTCACTCCAAACAGCAAACATGTTTTTGGTACAAGTTATTGAAAAGCCAGCATGCTATTTGGCCTGTTAACCTACAAGAAATTGAAAAGCACTATTAAAAACATATACTGCATTTTATGCACTCAACTAATATAGTACATGTAACTGCATTCTGTTATCACCGTTATTTTTAAAATATGACTCAGTGTCACAAAACATATTTAATAAACAATAAAATAAAGCATGTCAATGTGGATTTTCACTGGGGGCTCAAGGTTTATTACCATAGTCCAAAGAAATTCAGGTTAGGTGGACTGACAAAATGCTAAATTGGCCCTTGATAAGTGTGTGCACAGAGATGAGTTGGCAATCAAGTCCGGCGGTTGTTCCTGCCTTGTGCTCAATGTTTGCTGGGATAGGCTCCAGATTGCCTGCAACCCTACTCTGGATAAATTGGTTTTAGAGGATCAATAGATGGGAAAACGTGAGATCTGTGTGTCTGGTGAACATACAGAGATTTAAAATACTCCAACGTTCAGTTGACCAAGTCCCCAGAACACAATTAAACCTAATGCCATGGAAATGTTTTATAGCTTTTTTTAAGAACTGATCATTGGGCGAATTTAAACATTTTGGAAACAATTTCTGCCAACAATTAACTTTTTAATTTATTTTTGCGTTTAAAGAAAATCAAATCCTCTCATAAATACTTTAAGTGTTTCATGGGGAGTGTTGGGAGATGTTCCTAAAGAGTAGTTCATTTCAACAAAAATATTAGTTTTTATGTCGTTCAATTATACTTTAATTTGCTAATAATAATGGATTACATCAGTTGTGAGTTGAATTAGTTGTGCTTGACATGACAGGATAAATGAATCCTGGTCAGATATAACAATTGTGTCATAATTGCAAGGTTTGCAAAACAGCAGGAAAAATAATTATCAACTAAAAAGTAATAAATTGTTGCATTGATGAGACAATAAGATACTGCTTGAAAATTTTGATTACTGAATAGTTTTTATTTCTATTTAAGTTATTGAAGCAGGTTTAGATAATGCAGTTCACGTCAGAGATGAGCGCCATAAAACTGGGGTTACTAAGTTTGAGAGTACACATATTTGAGACTAAAGAAAGATCATTAGCCATAAACTCATCAGCCCAGTATGATGTGCATGCCATATGTTTGCAAAAATAAGACTACTTTCATTCAGTTTTTTCACTACAATAATACATTTGTGAAAATATGTTTTTGGGTTATCTACCATGAAGCAGTAAAATTTAAGATGGATTATGCCGATGTTTTCAAACAGTCACTTACTGCAGGCATTACAGTGCTAACACTCAATTTAGAAGATCTATTGTAGTCATGAAGAGTGGAATATGCTTATATGGTATGCAGAGAGCCACCACCAAGAAGGCAACCCACTCCCACTCCACAATCTGCATGCATAAAAATGTTTAAATATTTTAATAAAGTAACACACAAAACTCAAGTGAGACATCCGACGCATTAACTACACAAGCCAGTTACTTGACTAAGTAATCACCGCAGCGCTAATTTCGGTTACCGATAATCCATGTAAAAATCTGGCAACAGTTTTCCGCATGACAAACCAATATCTTCCCCACCCTTTAACATGGCCATGTATGCTGCTGCTGGAGTACGTGAATTTCCCCTTGGGGATTAATAAAGTATCTATCTATCTATGAGTATGCAAGATGGCTTCGGAGTAAATCCAGTCATTTTTCTCAATGAACACACACTTTTAACTGCAGGCAATATACATCAGCAACAATGACAAATCAGAGTAATTAAGACAGATTGACTGAATGTAAGACAAACAGATGAAAGCTCGGTAAACTAACAGATTTTAACCTGCAATACGTGTTATATTTAAAAATAAAATATGAAATGTCATCAAACAACAGGTAACTTGAACTACAGCACAGAGTTATGTGAGCACTCTAAAATATTGGAGGATCTATAAAATGGAACTTTCAGGTCATCACTACTTGAGCAGAATCGTAATTTTATAGTGAACAAATGATAACAGATTGAAACCAGAGTGTGAATGTTTTCTATCAAACTCTGAAGTGGTGTTTGAGGATATAGTAGATTAGTACTTCTCTTTAAACCTCAACATAGATGCCATAAGGAGAGAAAAACCTGATTTATCAGATGACTGCTATGTCCATAATGAGTAAATTCTATAAATAATAAATACCTTCTCAGTTTTTACTCTGGAGCTAAATCTTTTTAAGTAAGATGGAGAGTGATGCAGATGTTAATTGTATGTCACTGCTCTGTTTAATTTGTTAGAGAGACTGAATTCAGAGTCCAGTGAGGTATCAGATTCCATTTGAGCTTGCCTCCCCCAGAGCATGCTGGGCAGCTACAGAGGCATCCTTGTTATATGACCAGTGCAGTTACAGAAGCAGCTGTCAGATTAACTAATTAAGTGAATGCTGTTAGATTATCAATACTGGCTAGTACAGACGATGTAAGCCAAACAGGTGAACAGGTAATGAGTTTTAAGAGATGGCTATGGTCTTACAAAGACCCTGTAAGTATCTGTACGTGACTAAGGGAAATAGCACAGGCTAAATTAAAAGGAAGAAGCAAGAAACATTTTACTAAGAAACGACTTTTTAATTTATAGAAATTGATGCTGTATTTTTAGTTTCTTGTGATACTTTTACAGTTAAAAATTCTGACTAACCTCAAAAAAAAAAAAAGGTGGGTTAAAGTCACTCAGGCACTCACTGTTGTTATAAAGACCAAAGCATAAAGGGCTGTTCAGGATGAATGTACTGTACCAAGACAAACCATACGCTTGGGCAAAGTTTATTGGACATGGACAGGAGAACAATGACAGAATTTAGCCGGCAAAAAAAGGCTTGTATTGATGCCAGATGCTGTTGTTTTTAATGTACTTATCTGCTGAGACATTTACTCATATTGTATCACCACTAATATTGTAATGGCACCATTGCATAACAAAATATTAAAGCATTTTAACAAGTTTCATGTTTTGGTTATTTGAATGTACATACAGGTACATTTGTGCCCATGCTGAAGTTTGTTATCAGGTGGAGCTTTCATATCTTCCAGTTAGTTAGGCAGCTACTTATATGAAAGTTCAAGGAGCTATAAAATGGATTGCTATCCTTTCAGATCACAAAAATCTCCTGGATAGAGAGAGAAAAGCAAAAAAAAAAATACAAAAGAAAAACGAGTGGGGAAGATAGACAAACGAGAGATAAAAATCAAAAAGTATTGTACTGGCAATGGAAGCACACTATTTGAACTAAATTTGCATACCACATTAATAGTTAAAGCCTGACAAAAAATTCATTCAGGAACATTCTGAAAATCAACAGTAAAAAAAAAACCACATAGCAGATAGGGTGACTTTTCCAGGTTGTAGCTGCATAAGTGGTGTTTCTTATACAAGTATTTATGCAGTCCATTTAAAATTTTTCAGTGGTCACATATATAAGTCAATCTGCAATCAAATCTAAAATTGAGAGTTTGGCCCATATGTAAAGATGATCAATATGCAAATTTTCAAAATACCATGCATTTTTGTAAAATATTATGGAAACCCCACATAAAAAAAGTCATAATATGTAAGTTTAAATCCAGAGCACAAACTCGCCTATGGCATGGTTTCAAAGTTATTATCTCATTGATATATATATATATATATATATATATATATATATATATATATATATATATATATATATATAGATATTTAGATATATATATATAGATATATAGATAGATAGACCTGTCTTTGTTTTACAGCTGTGGCAAGGCAATATTTTATATATCTACAAGGAGGATTAAGAGGCAAATGTTGGTATTTTCTTGTGAATATGTACATTCTCAGATGACACGTTAGGGCAGGAAATGCTCTAAGCTGCAATCAAGCCCTATCAGCCTTTAGAAACTCCTTCACAAAGCAGCTCTTTCTACGATGACTGCGATCTGCATGTGCATGGAAAGAAATATGCTTCAGGCTAAATTGGTGGAATCCAAAAAGAAGTTTTAAGACTATTAAAGAAAAATAAACAAAATAGCAGAAAGCAATACAATTTATTTTGTATAGCCCAAAATCACACAAGAAGTGCCACAGTGGGCTTTAACAGGCCCTGCCTCTTGACAGCCCCCCAGCCTTGACTTTCAAAGAGGACATGGAAAAACTCCCAAAAAAAAAACCTTTGTAAGGAAAAAATGGAAGAAACCTTGGGAAAGGAAGTTCTAAGAGAGACCCCAATCCAGGTAGGTTGGGCGTGCAGTGGGTGTCAAAAAGAAGGGGGTCAATACAATACAATACACAAAACAGAACAAATCCTAAATGCAGTAAAAAAAATAAAAATTTTACAAGTACGGAGCAGAATTTAACAGTAGATGATATCACATAATATTATTTGGATTTGTTTAGAGTCCTGGAGACCTCAGCCATCAAGCTGCCTCCTCTATTTGGCCATTCCACAGCAGAAACAGTGCTGGGCGAGCCAATCTGATGAAAGGACCCCACTACCCCACGACTTCTGCAATTCTCTATGAATGAAACATTAATACATAAAACATTATTATCAATTAATAATTATAAAGTGTCAGGAAAGGACATCCTATAGAACATGACATGAATAATTGTAATAGCTCAGAATTCTACATGGCAACTTAACTGGTGGTAAAAAAAAAAAAAAAAAAACACATTTTGAAATCAATGGCATTAATGGTCCATTTATAAATATTTACAGATTATTACTATTGAAATTGGGAACTTAGAAAAAGCTTTGGAGATGCAAAGTGGACAAAAAGCAGCTTTAAATTCTCATTACATTCATGAGCAGGGTCTTGCACAGAGGTGAATGTGAAGCTTTTTTTTAAACTTGGGTGTTTAATGTTCCTAGAATTGTTCAAGACATTTTATTTTATTTATAATTTATTTTTTATACACACACACACACACATATATATATACACACATATACAGTATATAAACACACACACACACACACATACAAACATACATACATATATATATATATATTTACTAGCAAAATACCCGCGCTTTGCAGCGGCGAAGTACTGCCCTAAAAGTTTTATTAAGAAGAAAATTAAACCTTTTTAAACTGAGGGAAAATATACCAATAATTATTTGTTAGGGATCTCTTTGTAAACCACATTTTGAGTTCGGCCCTGCGGTTGTAATATGACCAAGCTGTGTGCTGAGCTTACTCTTGAGCATGTAACGTACAGTTGGCCATGTGAACAGTAATCTTGTTTCAAATCTCAAAGTTTGGATTGCTGCTGTCATAATCGGTTGGAGTTTCGTGGTTTGTTTCAATTACGACAGTATTTGCAGGACTTGTGTTGAAGTGACATTCAGCATCTGTCAAGCGTTGTAAGTATACAACCAGTTTCATCGATAACTTCACATCCAGCTTTTGAGAGTTTAAACATTCATAAACATCAAAGTGTCCACTACTGAAATCGTCACCTGTGAATCTAAGATGTTTAAGAGGCATTGGCGGTTGTCCAAAGGTGTAAAATATTTGGCCATTTCGGTACACTTGAAAGCGATAACCGAACAATTCAGCGGCAGCCATCAACTCACATGCAGAAGCATTTCACTCTTATAGTGCTCCTGTGTAGTATAATTATCACCTGTACCATCAGTCCTCACCTTGAACCTGTCCCAGTCATTCAATACATAAGACACAATGTTCCTCCGGATATCAAGAGTGAGCCTGATATAGCCGTGCAATATGTATCAAAGAGAATGGAAAAGGTAGGTGCCATCTCCGGGAATGGAAACCACTTGGTAAGTGACAGTTCTTTGATCGATGGTGATCACCTCGATAGACATGTTAATGGGGGTACGGTAGGAATGATAAAGGAAATGGGTATCTGAACAATGTACAGTAAGTCTAAAATACCTACACAATAACTATAATCGTAATAAATGAACAATAAAACAGCGGAGAAGCAGTGGATTAAATAAAAAGGCTGTAGTTATCAGCAGGGAGACGTGAATCCCGTGGCGAAGCAAGGAAGGAAATGTAGAGACCGGAGCGACGGACGGCCTTATATAGGAAGGCAGCCAACACACACACACATATATATATATATATTATGTCTAATACTTGTCTAACACAGGCCTCTAACTGTTCAATCGTCTTGGGCCTTCTTTGTCGCACCTTCCTTTTTATGATGCGCCAAATGTTCTCTATAGGTGAAAGATCTGGACTGCAGACTGGCCATTTCAGTACCCGGATCCTTCTCCTACGCAGCCATGATGTTGTGATTGATGCAGAATGTGGTCTGGCATTATCTTGTTGAAAAATGCAGGGTCTTCCCTGAAAGAGATGACGTCTGGATGGGAGCATATGTTGTTCTAGAACCTGAATATATTTTTCTGCATTGATGGTGCCTTTCCAGACATGCAAGCTGCCCATGCCACATGCACTCATGCAACCCCATACCATCAGAGATGCAGGCTTCTGAACTGAGCGTTGATAACAACTTGGGTTGTCCTTGTCCTCTTTGGTCCGGATGACATGGTGTCCCAGATTTCCAAAAAGAACTTCGAATCGTGACTCGTCTGACCACAGAACAGTCTTCCATTTTGCCACACTCCATTTTAAATGATCCCTGGCCCAGTGACAACGCCTGAGCTTGTGGATCTTGCTTAGAAATGGCTTCTTCTTTGCACTGTAGAGTTTCAGCTGGCAACGGCGGATGGCACGGTGGATTGTGTTCACTGACAATGGTTTCTGGAAGTATTCCTGAGCCCATTCTGTGATTTCCTTTACAGTAGCATTCCTGTTTGTGGTGCAGTGTCATTTAAGGGCCGGAGATCACGGGCATCCAGTATGGTTTTACGGCCTTGACCCTTACGCACAGAGATTGTTCCAGATTCTCTGAATCTTGGATGATGTTATGCACAGTTGATGATGATAGATGCAAAGTCTTTGCAATTTTTCGCTGGGTAACACCTTTCTGATATTGCTCCACTATCTTTCTGCAACATTGTGGGAATTGGTGATCCTCTACCCATCTTGGCTTCTGAGAGACACTGCCACTCTGAGAAGCTCTTTTATACCAAATCATGTTGCCAATTGACCTAATTAGTGTTTATTGGTCTTCCAGCTCTTCGTTATGCTCAAATTTACTTTTTCCAGCCTCTTATTGCTACTTGTCCCAACTTTTTTGGGATTTGTTGACACCGTGAAATTTTGAATCAACATATTTTTCCTTTAAAATGATACATTTACTTGGATTAAACGTTTGATCTGTCATCTACGTTCTATTACAAATAAAATATTGACATTTGCCATCTCCACATCATTGCATTCAGTTTTTATTCACAATTTGTTTAGTGTCCCAACTTTTTTGGAATCCGGTTTGTATATATATATATATACACATACACACATATATATATATATATATATATATATATATATTGTAAGGACAGCGGGTCCCATGCCCGGCAGGGACGCCTGCTACTTATGTTCCGGGGGAGCCGCCATGGGCAGTCCAATACCTCCCACGGGACGCTTGGTGGCAGCCTCCCTGGCCGACTGACTCCCCAACCGCCCGCAGGGCTCCATGGGAGATGGAGTCCTCCACAGCTTGGTTTAGGCCTGGCGTGGCCGCTAGGGGGAGCTGTCTGCTTCCCACAGCCCGGCTGGACGAGCTTTCAGCCCCACCTGGAAGTGCAATCAGGACCAGGTGGTTAATCACCTAGAATGCTTCCAGGTGGGCTATAAAAGGGCCCAGCCACCACCACTCGGGGAGCCAGAGTTGGGAGGAAGAAGGAGACGAAGCTGGTGGAGAATTGTGAGTTTGAGCTTTGGGCCTGTGTTGGGCCTGTGAGACACGGGGAAGGCGTGTGCCCACAGCTGAAGAAAATAAAACCTGTGTGTTTTTGTACCCGTTGCCTCTGCGTGGTCTGTGCCGGGTCAGGCTCTATATAGCCTTTTACTATATATATATATATATATATATATATATACACACACACACACACACACACACACATATATATATATCCTGGATAAAAACCTTCTTCAGAGTGCTAAGGACCTCAGACTGGGCCGAAGGTTTACCTTCCAACAAGACAATGACCCTAAGACACAGCTAAAATAAAGAAGGAGTGGCTTCACAACAACTCTGTGACTGTTCTTGAATGGCCCAGCCAGAGCCCTGACTTAAACCCAATTGAGCATCTCTGGAGAGACCTAAAAATGGCTGTCCACCAACGTTTACCATCCAACGTGACAGAACTGGAGAGGATCTGTAAGGAGGAATGGCAGAGGATCCCCAAATCCAGGTGTGAAAAACTTGTTGCATCTTTCCCAAGAAGACTCATGGCTGTATTAGCTCAAAAGGGTGCTTCTACTAAATACTGAGCAAAGGGTCTGAATACTTAGGACCATGTGATATTTCAGTTTTTCTTTTTTAAAAAATCTGCAACAATTTCAAAAATTCTTTTTTTTGCCTGTCAATATGGGGTGCTGTGTGTACATTACTGAGGGAAAAAATTAATTAAATGATTTTAGCACATGACTACAATGTAACAAAAGAGTGAAAAATTGAAGGGGTCTGAATACTATACTATACATATACATATATATACATATATATACATATATATATACATATATATATATATATATATATATATATATAAATAAATAAATAAATCTATACTAATAAAAGGCAAAGCCCTCACTGACTCATCACTAATTCTCCAACTTCCCGTGTAGGTAGAAGGCTGAAATTTGGCAGGCTTATTCCTTACAGCTTACTTACAAAAGATAAGCAGGTTTCATTTCGAAATTCTACACGTAACGGTCGATAACGGTCGACAACATCTGCCATGTTGAACTTTCTTATTTAGGGCCACATCTTCACGAAATTTGGTATGCGGCTTCCCTGCGCTAACCGAAAGCAATGTACGTACTTATTTTGGTGGTATGATGCTACTGTCAGCCGCCATATTGAACTTTCCAACGTCATTAATTCTCCAACTTCCCGTGTAGGTAGAAGGCTGGCCCCATCTTCATGAAATTTGGTAGGCGGCTTCCCTGCACTAACCGAAACCAATGTACATACTTATTTCGGTGGTATGACGCCACTGTCAGCCACCATATTGAACTTTCCAACGTCACTAATTATCCAACTTTCCGTGTAGGTAGAAGGCTGAAATTCGGCATGCTCATTCCTTACAGCTTACTTACAAAAGTTAAGCAGGTTTCATTTTAAAATTCTACACGTAACGGTCATAACAGTTGACAACGTTCGCCATGTTGAACTTTATTATTTATGGCCCCATCTTCACAAAATTTGGTAGGTGGCATCCCTGTGCTAACCAAAACCGATGTACATACTTATTTCGGTGGTATGATGCTACTGTCGGCGGCCATATTGAACTTTTCAATGGTCTTTGTTACTTATGGGCCCATCTTCAAGAAATTTGGTACGAGGGTTCCCAACGCTAACTGAATCCTACTTACATACATATATACGTCCATAGCCTGCAGCTCGGTCACCGTGTGAGGCGGCGTTGGGTCCCCCATCCCAACGCCTCCCACGTTGTTGGCTGCTTGCCTACAAAAGGCCGTACGTCGCTCCGGTCTCTACAGTCCCTTCCTTGCTTCGCCACTGGATTCACGTCTCCCTGCTGATAACTACAGCCTTTTTATTTAATCCACGGCTTCTTCGCTGTTTTATTGTTCGTTTATTACGATTATAGTTATTGTTTAGGTATTTTAGACTTACTTTACATTGTTCAGGTACCCATTTCCTTTATCATTCCAACCATACCCCCATTAACATGTCTATCGAGGTGATCACCATTGATCAAAGAACTGTCACTTACCGAGTGGTTTCTATGCCCGGAGTTGGCACCTGCCTTTTCCATTCTCTATGTTACATCTTGCACAGCCATATCAGGCTCACTCTTGATATCCGGAGGAACATTGTGTCTTATGTATTGAATGACTGGGACAGGTTCAAGGCGAGGATTGATGATGGTATAGGAGATAATTATACTACACAGGAGCAGTATAAGAGTGAAAAGCTTAAAACCTTCACCTATGGTTCTGCATGTGAGTTGATGGCTGCCGCTGAATTGTTTGGTTGTCGCTTTCAAGTGTACCACCTTTTGACAACCGCCAATGCCTCTTAAACATCTTAGATTCACAGGTGACGATTTCAGTAGTGGACACTTTGATGTTTATGAATGTTTAAATTCTCAAAAGCTGGATGTGAAGTTATCGATGAAACTGGTTGTGTGCTTACAACGCTTGACAGATGCTGAATGTCACTTCAGCACAAGTCCTGCAAATACTGTCGTAATTTAAACAAACCATGAAACTCAAACCCATTATGAAAGCAGCAATCCAAGCTGTGAGATTTGAGACAAAATTACCTTTCACATGGCCAACCGTACATTGCATGCTCAAGAGTAAGCTCAGCGCACAGCCTGGCCATATTACAACCGGAGGGCCGAACTGACAACGTGCATACAAAGAGATCCTTAACAAACAATTATTGGTATATTTTCCCTCAGTTTAAAATGGTTTAATTTTCTTCTTAATAAAAATTTTAAGGCAGTACTTCGCCTCTGCGAAGCACAGGTATTTTGCTAATATAAACAATATATACAGTAATCCCTCGCTATATCCCGCTTTGACTTTCGCGGTTTCGCTCTATTGCGGATTTTATATGAAAGCATAACTAAATATATAACGCGGATTTTTCGCTGCTTCGCGGGTTCTGCAGACAATGTGTCTTTTTACTTCTTTGTACATGCTTCCTCAGTTGGTTTGCCCAGTTGTTTTCATACAAGGGACGCTATTGGCGGATGACTGAGAAGCTAACCAATCAGAGCACGCAGTTAAGTTCCTGTGCGCTGAATGCAGTGCTAACCAGGAAGTCTCGTCTCGCTCATTCAGCATCAACGTGTTTCGCTGTGTAAAGAGTTGTGCTCTTTTGTGTTTATCTTTGTGCATAGTCAAGCCCTTCATTATGGCTCCAAAACGATCTGCTACTGCTTCAGGGGCCGTGCCCAAGCGCAAACGGAAGATGTTGATTGCCGAAAAGGTAAACGTTTTGGATTTGTTGAAGGCTACGATTCTTTTATTTAAAAAGTAGGAAAGGAATATAAGATCTACAGCCGCAGTGTCCTTTTAACCAGGGTGCAAAACAAGTTGTAAGTGGATGTAATAAGGCAGTAGTCTGGATGGAATCTGCTTTAGGGATTTGGATTGAAGACTGCCAGAAGAAGAACGACGGCAGTGCTACACAATCGCCTGAAGTGGCTCCTTTAAGGGCTGTAACGCTCTCCTTTGTTGTGCAGTAAAATAAAACTCATTGTTATCGGACAAGTCATCGTGTCATTGTTGGTGAGTAACCATAATTAATTTTCTACTTACAGTACTTAGTACATGTATGTACGCTTAGTGTCACTGTACACACATTTACTGTATACTATTTTTGTTGCATTGTATGCGTATTTATTGCTGGTGGCATGTCTATCGTAATGGCTGTAACATGTGATATCGGAGACACTCAATATCTTTAAAATAATATTTAGGTTTTACTGTATATAAACAGTGTGTTTATATACATAATTTCAATGAATCTTACCTAATATCTAAGAGAATACAAAGGGATTATGCTGTATAACTCTGCTGGGAATATTTATAAACAGCGTGGGAGAGTTTATAAGGGCTTAAATATATAAAAATAACCATAGAAACATATGGTTTCTACTTCGCGGATTTTCACCTATCGGGGGGTCTGGAACATAACCCCGCGATCGAGGAGGGGTTACTGTATATATAAATATATATATATATAGAGGATTACTGTATATATAAATATAAATATATATATATATATATATATATATATAAAATAAATATATATATATATATATATATATATAAAATATATATATATATATATATATAAATAATATATATATATATATATATATATATATATATATATATATATATATATATATATATATATATATATATATATAATATATATATATATAAAAAAAATAAAATATGTACAGTACAGGCCAAAAGTTTGGACACACCTCCTCATTCAATGTGTTTTCTTTATTTTCATGACCATTTACAGCACTCCATCATTCTTCTTCTTGGTCAAATAGCCCTTACACAGCCTGGAGGTGTGTTTGGGGTCATTGTCCTGTTGAAAAATAAATGATCGTCCAACTAACCTGACTTCTGCACAACACAACTGCTGGTCCCAACCCAATTGATAAAGCAAGAAATTCCACTAAATAACCCTGATAAAGCACACCTGTGAAGTGAAAACCATTTCAGGTGACTACCTGTTCAAGCTCATCGAGAGAATGCCAAGAGTGTGCAAAGCAGTAATCAGAGCAAAGGGTGGCTATTTTGAAGAAACTAGAATATAAAACATGTTTTCAGTTATTTCACCTTTTTTTGTTAAGCACATAACTCCACATGTGTTCATTCATAGTTTTGATGCCTTCAGTGAGAATCTACCAATGTAAATGGTCATGAAAATAAAGAAAACACATTGAATGAGGAGGTGTGTCCAAACGTTTGGCCTGTACTGTATGTAATAATAATATTATACAGTATATATATTATTATTACATACATACACACATACTGCCCAAAAAAATTAAGGGAGCACTTAACCACCACAGTCTAACACCAAGTGAATTAAGCTTCAGGGATATTAATATGAACAGTTAGTACCTCGACTGGCATTCACCAGAGAATACACAGTTGGCAGTTCCATCAGTGGCACCCCATTCTCTTCACAGATGAAAAAGTCTGGAGATGCTGTGGTGAAAATTACTGTATATAGCCTACATCATTGCCCAGCAAAACCAGTTTGGCAGTGGGTTCAGTGATGGTCTCGGGAGACATATTCTTGAAGGGTCACACTCACCTCCATGTGCTAGGCCATAATACCCTTGACTGCTATTAGCTACTAGAATGAATTTCTCAGAGCAATTGTCAGAGTTTGCATTGGGCACTGGGCCCTATTTTTCCTCCTTGTTCAGGACAATGCCCAGCCTCATGTGGTCAAAGTGTGTAGGCAGTTCTTTGGCTGATGAAGGCATTGATGCCACTGACTGGCCCGCATGTTCCCCAGACCCAAATCCAAAATGAGAACCTCTGGGACGTTTTGTATTGCTGCATCTGACACCGCCAAGTAGTATCACAGACTGCCTAGGAGTTCACTGATGCCCTGTTCCAGGTCTGAGAGAAGATCCCCAAAGACACCATCCACCTTCTCATTAGGAGCATGCACAAAAGATGTCAGGAGTGCATGCAGACACGTGGGGGCCATACACACCACTGAGTCACATCACAAGTTGCCATGACGAAATTCACTCAGGTTCGATTAGCCTGTAATTTCAGTTTTTGACTTTGATTTGCGGTGTGATATTAAATCCAGCCCTCAATAGGTTGGTGATTTTGGTTTCCATTGATCGCTGTTACATTTTACAGCAGATTTCCCACTTGAATGCTTTGTTCATCAAGATCAGATGTGTGATTTAAGTGTTCCCTTAATTTTTTTTTTGCAGTGTGTGTGCATGTACATATATCTGTATGTCTATCTCTCTCCCTAAATTTACACACACACATATATATATATACACATACTGTTGAGTTAGTGAATTCCAATATAATTCCAGATATCTTCATTTAAACAAACTTTTTAAAGAGGTTTTTGTAAAAACATGCTTTTAAAGTTGGGTTTGTCAGTGAACCACTCTGTAAAATGTATAAAATTTTCTATTTTATCATTTTAGATTTGCAATATTAACTAAAGAATAATATTTGACAGATGAGTCGAATTCAGATGTTAAATATTAGAAATTAATGGTGCTTTAATTTCCCAAATCTGTTCTCCCTTTTTACATTTGTCCTAACTTAATGCTTCCTTTGTGAAATAATTCTTGTCAGTTTTACATTAATCCTTTATTTCAGATCTTCAGTTTAACAGCCTTTGCTTAGTTGTTTTCAAGGTTTATCACATCAATGATCAGACTTTGTTATTACTAATGCCTGTGTACAAACTGAAATTTAAAAATTACTTAGGCTGCTGTTGCCTATACTCAATAAATGTATTGTGAGTCAGCAATGTACCATTCAAATATGTGACATGGGTTTAACACTAGGTTGCCTTAAAAAGCCAAATGAATGACACAAATTTAGCATTTGCAGATTTGCATTTATCAATGAAGAAGGCTGTTTTGATTGTCAGGCTAAACTGTGTGTTGTGGAGATTACATGTCTCTGTTAACACAGTACATGTCATTTTAATAAGATGTGCCTTGTCCTTCAAAGCACTGAAACATTAATTTTTACTTTGGCATTAAAAAAATGTAGAAACTCACGTCATCGCCATTGCAGATAATCCAAATAGCCATTTTGTTTGAGTCTTGCTGTCTACTTGCCACAACTGGTGTTAGTGCTGCCTGTCCTCCCATATCCCACAGTCCTGTATGCACAACTGTGGATGAATGAGAGGTCCTACACCTCCACGACCCTGAAATGTATACTCTGGTTACAAGATGGACGTATGTGTGCATTACAATCATAGAATAAATGCAAAACCTCCAATTATACTTTGGGACTGTTTAGAGACACTTAAAAAGATGATTAATCTCATTATCTTTACATTTCCTCTTACAAATGCGTTGTAATACAGTACAAGTTAAAGCACACACAATTCTGTTTCTGAAATAGTGCAACAACAGGATAAAGTTGGCAATAATGTGAATCTGTATTTTTATTTTTTTATTTTTAAATGAGTCATGTACTCGCACGCTGAAAGTCTCTTATGCAAACACCAAAGCACTTCCAGACATGACCTCTGCTGTTTTTCTTTTTGACACATGTTGATGTGGTGCTGTAGCATCAGCACTGTGATCTGTTTTAATACATATTATACATATACGTATTATCGTGCCTTCTGGAGTAATTTATCTACCTGCAGTCACATGTGAGTGCAGTACCGACTTTCTTGGTACTACTGATACTATAAAACAGCTGGTACCGTTACGCCTTCAAATTTTGACAAAGAATTAGTACTGAAACATTGGTTCTTGTGATAGCCTCCAAGACTGCGGGGCACCCAATAGGACAGACAGAAGCAGAAGGAAAGGAGCTATGCTGCTGAGTCAGCCTGGATGCCTGTACCACCCTTGGTTGCAGAATATGCTTTTGGAAAGTATGCTTAAAAATGAAAATGCTTGGCTAGTACTGGCAAGTTTTTAAGTAAACTTCTTCATTAATAACAATGATAATAACTATAGAGTATTTAAGTGCTATATCAGTCAATCTATTCAGCATAAATATTACACATCTTTATATAGTGCTAAAGTGTTAAAGAGAAGTATGGGCACTTGTCTATCACTGCTCCATTTTGATTTCTTTGGGGGTGTATCTCATAATGAATGTTGCCACACGCAGACACAAAAGTGTGTGTACAGAAAAGATGCCATGCTTCAGGCCAGGGAGTCTAAGAGCTTTGCCTATAAGAGGGTTTACTAAGCCTTGGAGCTGTGCAAACATTTCAGAGAAGGCTTTATCTCTGGTAAGTGGGTTGAAAGCTATTCAGGGAGACTGCGTGAGAAAACCACTGCTGTGACTTAATTACACCTGATCAAAATTTTAATAACAGTCTTACACAGAGAAAACTAAACTGTAATGTTCTATTTTTTTAATAATGTACAGTAGAACACTTTCCAAATTGGTGCATGCAATATTCTGCAATGCCTCCGTAGCACATCAGAAGAGTACCTTCTTCCTTTATGTATCTTGTAATTGTGCAAAAAAGAACTCTAATTATTCATGCTTTGTTACATTGCATGATCATCCCTGGTTAAAAATTTCATGCATTGATCCAGTTTGTAGTTGTTTTCTGTTCAGTTTTAATCTGATTTCTGACACTCATTTTTATTTTTTTGAGAACATTGTCCAACACGCAGGACTTAAAGACAAGTAGTAGTCATGCTGCAAGTGGCACAAAAGTGAAGACGTACATCTTCTGGCACTCCCTCATTGCCAATTGAGGTGCTGGTCGAGTGTACTGATTCCAGACAAATGAAGAACAAACATCCTGTCTAGAGACTTCTAGGATGTAGTGCAGTTGATGCAGAGACATCTGTGTTAGAATTTTGGATTACACAACCCTCTAAATCTTGACAAGGCAGATTTGGTTTTACTTTATTATCACTTGTCAAACAGAGAAAACTAAAATAAGGAGAGCTGTAAAATTGTACTGTCCTGGTTAGCTTTGGAATATAAATCCTTTTCCAGCTTGTATCTATATGAATGGCTTTGTGTATTTATTATTACCAACTACAGATAATTAAGCAGGAACACAGTAGTTCAAACCTTGCTCAGGATTTGTGTACCAGTGAAGAAGAGACCATATGCCTAAAATGACATTGCCAATTTATCAATTGCATGTCAATCACTTTTGGTAACTGTCTTTAACTTACAAAGTTTTCAATTACTTAGAAGAATCTTGGCTTTGGAACCCTTTGAGAATTCTGTTGAACATCTCGGATTTAACTTTCCAGTCAAAAATTTTCAAAAAGGTATCTGCAAGGCTTAATCAATTCTGGTACAGTAATCCCTCTCTATATCGCGCTTCGACTTTCGCGGCCTCACTCTGCTGCGGATTTTATATGTAAGCATATCTAAATATATAATGCAGATTTTTTTGCTGCTTCGCGCATTCTGCGGACAATGGGTCTTTTTACTTCCTGTACATGCTTCCTCAGTTGGTTTGCCCAGTTGACTTCATACAAGGGACGCTATTGGCGGATGGCTGCAGAGCTAACCAATCAGAGCATGCAGTTAAGTTCTTGTGTGCTGATTGGCTCAGCGACGGAGAGCCGAATTCGATTTCGCAGCGTTAACCAGAAAGTCTCGTCTCGCTCATTCAGCATCAACATGTTTCGCTGTGTAAAGAGTTAACTTTTGTGCTCTTTTGTGTTTATCTTTGTGCACAGTCAGGCCCATCATTATGGCTCCAAAACGATCTGCTCCTGCTACAGCTTCAGGGGCCGTGCCCAAGCGCCAACGGAAGATGTTAACGATTGCCGAAAAGGTAAAAGTTTTGGATACAGTATGTTGAAGAAAGGGAAAAGCTACACCGCTGTAGGACGCCATTACGGCATCAATGAGGCTACGATTCTTTTTATTTAAAAAGTAGGAAAATAATATAAGATCTACAGCCACAGTGTCCTTTTAACCAGGGTGCAAAACAAGTTGTAAGTGGATGTAATAAGGCAGTAGTCTGGATGGAATCTGCTTTATGGATTTGGATTGAAGACTGCTGGAAGAACAACAACGGTGATGCTACACAGTTGCATGAAGAGGCTCCTTTAGAAGATCTGTAACGCTCTCCTTTGTTGTGCAGTAAAACTAAACTCATCGTTATCAGACAAGTCATCGTGTCATTGTTGGTGAGTAACCATAATTAATTTTCTACTTACAGTACTTCGTACATGTACGTACGTTTAGTGTCACTGTACACACATTTACTGTATACAATTTTTCTTGCATTGTACGTATTTATTGCTGGTGGCCTGTCTATCGTAATGTCTGTAACATTTGTGATATCGGAGACACTCGATATCTATAAAATAATATTTAGGTTTTGCTGTATATAAACAGTGTGCTTACATACACAAATTCAACGAATCTTACCTAATATCTAAGAGAATACAATGGGTTTATGCTGTATAACTGTGCAGGGAATATTTATAAACAGTGTGGGAGAGTTTATAAGGGCTTAAAATATATAAAAATAACTATACAAACATATGGTTTCTACTTCGCGGATTTTCACCTATCGCGGGGGTTCTGGAATGCAACCCCCGTGATCGAGGAGGGATTACTGTAATAGCAGCTATATTACTTAACAATAATGAAGATATAAACAAAATTTCTGTCACTTTCAAAAACATCTGCCTTAGATGAAATAAGCCAATGTCTCATGCCTCAAAGCTTTGGATCCACAGTGCACTTTTTTTGAAAGGGGTATAACATTTTTAAAAATGGCTCCTGGCTCCTATACCACATGTCATTTTTGATTTAACATGCTGAACATCATCAAAAATAGAAACTAAAGTATCATACTACTTGAGATGTAGAGACAATATTTACAATAACAACCATAAATCTTGTAGCTCACCAATATATAATGCTTCAAACTGACTATCTAAACAAATGTAAATACACCAAATCAGAAAGACATAAATAATACTGAGTCAGGAACCAAGTATCCTGAATAACACTTTTTATGGCTGTTGCATTTATTGCGATCTGACTATAACACGCCACTAATGCATTGAACAAGACATATAATTTCCGTACACACATGCAATTACAGACAGAGTAGGTTTTTTTTTTTTTTTGCTTACTAAAGCTCCACTATGTTAAAATTACTCCATGCAGGAGTACCATCACCTTTCCTTCCTACTTATATAAACTGAGCGATCGGGGGAGAAGGGTCTTAGTCAGGGAGGTGACCAAGAACCCAATGGTTACTCTGTCAGAGTTCCAGAGGTCGTCTGTGGAGAGAGGAGAACCTTCCAGAAGGACAACCATCACTGCAGCAATCCGCCAATCAGGCCTGTATGGTAGAGTGTCCAGACAGAAGCCACTCCTTAGTAAAAGGCACATGGCTGCCTGCCTGGAGTTTGCCAAAAGGCACCTGAAGGACTCTCAGACCATGAGAAACAAAATTCTCTGGTCTGATGAGACAAAGATTGAACTCTTTGGTGTGAATGCCAGGCGTCACCTTTGGAGGAAACCAGGCACCGCTCAACACCAGGCCAATACCATCCCTACAGTGAAGCATGGTGGTGGCAGCATCATGCTGTGGGGATGTTTTTCAGTGGCAGGAACTGGGAGACTAGTCAGGATAAAGGGAAAGATGACTGCAGCAATGTACAGAGATATCCTGGATGAAAACCTGCTCCAGAGCGCTCTTGACCTCAGACTGGGGCGACGGTTCATCTTTCAGCAGGACAACGACCCTAAACACGCAGCCAAGATATCAAAGGAATGGCTTCAGGACAACTCTGTGAATGTCCTTGAGTGACCCAGCTAGAGCCCAGACTTGAATCCGATTGAACATCTCTGGAGAGATCTTAAAATGGCTGTGCACCGACACTTCCCATCCAACCTGATGGAGCTTGAGAGGTGCTGCAAAGAGGAATGGGCGAAACTGGCCAAGGATAGGTGTGCCAAGCTTGTGGCATCATATTCAGAAAGACTTGAGGCTGTAATTGCTGCCAAAGGTGCATCGACAAAGTATTGAGCAAAGGCTGTGAATACTTATGTGCATGTGATTTCTCAGGTTTTTTTATTTTTAATAAATTTGCAAAGACCTCAAGTAAACTTTTGTCACGTTGTCATTATGGGGTGTTGTGTGTAGAATTCTGAGGAAGAAAATGAATTTAATCCATTTTGGAATAAGGCTGTAACATAACAAAATGTGGAAAAAGTGAAGCGCTGTGAATACTTTCCGGATGTACTGTATATATATGAATAGGAACAGAAGCAAGCCTTCAAATTTAAAGAATATTCAAAGTAGGATATGTAACAATTTTGAAATTCTTATTAATCCCATTCCTGATCTGTACCTTTAAACATTAATAGTGCACAGAACTTCTGCTAGATCCCTATGGTTATTTCTATTTTTTTCAACGAACAACACCTCGGGGAATTCTTTAGGACTGCTAATTTTATTTAGGGCCAATCGTAATCATCTCTGCTGCTCTCCAGATTAAAACAAATTGTCCTTCTATCTGATTTATAATGTGACTTGTTAAATCCTGTATAAGCAGTTATAATCCCTGTTAGAAACAGCATGTATATTTCTGCAACCAAAGCACTGTAGATTTTTATTTTATATATACTTTGCTAAAAAATGTTTTTACTTAATTATTTGTTATAAGATCTTATTTAGACTGAAAAAAATGGCCCATTTTGCCTCAATTTCAACTATTTCATCAACAAATGCTGACATTTCACTAAGTTTGTGTAGACCCTTGATATCCACTAAACAAGCATGAATAAGAGACTATTAGAAACATATAAATAGCACACAATACTATTCATTAACATGAAGGGCTGCTATTTACAACAATCCTTATTGCTAACACTGAATATTTGGTCAAGGGCACAGACACTGTGACTCTGTTTATGGCAGAGATCTGGACATAGCAGATAAATCATTCTGATCTCTTCCAAAGGAGAAGCATACAAGTGTGTGGCAACACCATATCATCTGAGAGCCTTTATTTTTTGTTTATTTAAAGAATAAAAAGCAATAAAAACACAATACAACCTAAAACAAAGAAGCACAGCAAGTACAATAATATGCTCCAAAGACAATACATTAAAAACTAGAAATAAAAAAGTATGGCCTGCAGCCTTAAAAAGCTATTATTGAATATCTCACCTTTGTAAGGTATAGTGGGCACAATTATTGTCATTAAACATTATTTAAAATGCAGTTTTATAATAGATATGGCACAGCAAAGCAAATGGTTATAGGATCAAGGAAGACTTCAATTGGAGATTTGACATCAGAATACTATATAGCAGTGCAATGCTATGCATAATTGGGATGTCTTCACCAGCTACATTGTTTATAAAAATAAACACTTAAACAATGAACAAAAAGATTACTTGAAGAATAGGTCTTAAAAAGTTAATAATAACAATGCATTCTCAATTCTGCTACATCTAATTCAGTAGCAACTGGGACAGGAGCCCAATACTAATAATAACAATATCAAAATTAAACCAATGAGTGCCTAGCAATAATAATGCCAGTATTAAAGGGTATATGTGGAAGGATTAAAGATGGCCCAACTGCTAGGAATTGAAGCTTATCTTTTACTGCAATAAAAGATTTTCAAATTTTTGGCTACCAAATAAATAATAATTACTAGCCCCTCCTCTTCATAAGAAGGAAAACAAAGAACTAGAAAGTTGTGCAATAGGTGCCTTTCAAACAAGTAATGCTGCTGAAAATATGAGTAATTAATTTATTATCATTATTGTACAGCATAAAACCTTGCACTGCATCCACATGTGTCCGATTTTTATTATGGATAAACAGCAAGTACTGCTTTAGTAAATTGTGCAGTTTTGGAAATACAGACTTTTAACAAACATAACAAAAACAAGAACTCAAAATCTGATATTCTCTCACCATTGAGAGAGAGAGGTTAATTTTGTACAACTCAGTGGCTTAGTGGTTACAGCTTGGGAATGAGCTTTGAAAGATAAAAATATCTAAAGATTCAGAACAAAACAAAAAGTCTGTAGTGCTAGATTTGGGTTGCTGCCAGTCATAAGTGGGCAAAGGCACTGACAGGAAATTACTGGTATGTAAAATATGTGGTATAAGTGGTCAGTGATATGCTCCCACAAAGGATAATTTGCTAGAAGGAGGGCTGCCCTCATCACAGTGCGTACCCTCTGCATCAAGTATTAGCAGCCATCACATCTGAGACTAACATAATATAACAGACTGCAATTTGAAATTACAATGTCTACAGCAGCAAAGGTGGATCAGTGGTCAACTTTCTTTCAACACCATTTTTCAAAACGCGCAGGGCATAAAGTGACATAAGTATAAATGGCATAGTTCAAAAAGCCTAAATCAACTAAAGTAAAAAAAAATAACTTAGTATAAAAATAACAAGTGCCATGTATTTGTACCTAAATATCAAAGACAGTCAAGAGCTTTGGTTTTCATGCTGTAAGTGCTCAAACTACACCTGAAACAAATATTTCTTCTTACTTGTTTTGATTTTACATTAGTAAAAAAAAAAAACACAAACAAGGTACTGCTAAAAATATTCCTATTAATTGTACAAGAACAGTACATATGTGCCATCTGCAAAATACCACATACAGTAAAACGTGATTGTTGTAAAATTTTCAATTAACATCCAGCTCTCATTTGGATTATCCATCCATCCATTATCCAACCCGTTATATCCAAGCAGACATTAGGGACAATTTAGGATCGCCAATGCACCTAACCGGCATGTGTTTGGACTGCCACAGTTTAATAACAATCATGAAAGTTTTTTTTTCCTATTTTATACGTTGTATTAATTAATTTAGCTTACATTTAAACATGTGTGTATACTCTGATTATTGGCTGCTGACCTAAATCGATTTATTTTCACTTTAAAAGACTCTATTGGTAATTGGTAAAAACATTATGAGAAGCATTTTTTATGCCATATAAATTATGGATGAATACGTGTTTCTGTACACAATGTATTTGTTAAAAATTAAGTATTTTAAGAGGAATTTTATTTTAATATTATATTGCCCACGGAACAATATGCCTATGCATATTGCGTATGCCTTAATATTAAAAAATGAACAGGAAAAGTTAGTGGCTTATAGTTTACTTATAAAAATGCCAAAGTTAACACTTTAATATAACATAAGGCTTCTATGTGTCAAGTCATACAAGTCATACATAGCATAAAAGGTCCTTTAAAAGGATAAAGAAAACAAAAATCGGTACTGGAATCGGCTAATTCAGTAACATGAAATCTGTGATTGGTATCGACCCTAACAAAAGCCTGAGTGTTTTAGCACTAGACCATCCTCACGACATTGAGGCACACAGACAGAAAGACATGCATCCATCATTGAGATGTCAATGTTTTGGTATCAGGGGACCATAAAACGTCGAGATCCGTTGAAAACCAGAGATCAGAATTTTTGACAAATCTAAAGGTTTTAAAGCAAAAAAATATGCGTTACTCTTATTGGCTACTTTCAGTTCTCTTGTTATAAGTATGTTAATGTGTGTGTTGAGTGTGATCTGTGACAAACTTGTGCCTTGACTAGGATTATGGCAAAGTAAAAATACTCAACAACAAAGTACCATAATTAGCACAAATGGAGAACAATGAAAGGGAAAAAAAAAAAAAAACATCAACCATAATTTTGGTATGTGTATTTATATGTACAAAATATCAGCTAGGGTCTTACATTGTCTATGCTCGGTTCATAAATATTAAGCTTAAAACTGTATGTACATTTATTGACTTACATTCCTGTGCCAAACTACACCAAACTATTACTGCTGCTTTCTTGATCAAGTCAACCAGCTGGAGAGCAGTGGTTCAGCTGACAGCAGCAGTTAGGAGAAAGCTAAGGGAACTTTAAACACAACAGACTTTGCAAATCATGACTTGCTCTGTTCCTATGATATTTCTAAAAATGAAGGACATATGGATATGTTCCCTACAATCATATAGCTTTATCAATGAATATGATATCACTGCACTGCTTTCACCTGCCAGAATCAATTTATCAATCATGAGTGGTCTTTTCTTTGGAGTTTTGCCTTCTAAAATACGGTTAACCAGTTGCTTTGAAGTGGCTAATCACACAATAGAAAGACTGAAAAACAACCCACACTGGGGAAAAAAAGAAACAACAGTAAATATTCAATTTCACCTCTACAAATGCATTTGTTTGCTCTCACACACTCATAGCTGGCAATATTATTTGATTTGTCCCAGTGTATAATTCATAAATTTAGATCTCATTCTCAAAAACACCCTGGAGCTTGTAATACTATCAGCATTAAAGACTTAAACAGGTGAAAGTCAGAAGTCAACTGATAAATGCAGTGCTAATCTAACAGCGGCAAAGAGGAGTTTACATTACATTAAAATGTGGTAGGATTAGCAGAAGCAGGTGACTAGAAAGGCTTCACAGAGTTGAGCTCTTGTCTGGGTCAGGGTGACTGCGTCAATGAGTGAAAAAGAGGAATGCTCTGCATAAATCAGGAACATCTGAACTCTGCAGAGATGAGGCAGTGGTGGAATCCATTGTGCTACAATGCCTCAGGATATTTAAACAACTGTGGACAGATATCATAAGCTGTCACACTGAAGGATTTTTAAATGCTATCAGGAAGACTAAATTTGATTGTAGTTTTAAAAAATTTGCTAAAAAAACAAATGATTAATCAGTTATTTTAAAGGCAAATGCTCCAGGGAACAGGAGTCTGTTGGGTCTGAGCTGACATTTGACAGTTACACACACAGCAATTGTCAACAGCTATTGCCGAATCTAACGGATACTTTTTAGTACTAATATGATACACAAAAGCTAGATTATAGACACTAAAAACATCTCCTATAGAAATCACAAAATAGTTTTATGGCTTATTAGTAAAGGTAAAATACATTTATTTACATTTATTAGGCTTCAAAACATTGAGCTGTTATGCCCCTTAAAAGGTAAAGCAAAAAGAAAATTCTTAAACCTGATTCATTCATTTGAGGGTCATGTGGGGCTTGAACCTATCCCAACAAACTCTGTGCACAAAGCAGGAAACAACCCTGAACAGGGAACTAATTTATCATGGAGGCCAGTTTGAAACTGACAGTTAATCTTACTCCTACTTCACTGGTTTAAGAAAAACTGGACTACCCTAAAGAAAACCTACAAACACAAGGTAAATGTGCAAACTCTGGATAGATGACGGCTGAATATGTGATTGGAACTCATGATGGCAAACCCATCAGGCCGCACAGCTGCCCTCATAACTGGATTTGAGAAACACATGGCATAGATTGTATTGAATGCACCTTGAATATCAAAGATATACACATTCACCTTACTGGCAACTCTACATTGGCCTTAAATGAGTGTGAGCCACAATAAGCTACTATGCCTCCAGGTTTGGTTCCAACCTTGTGGCTAATGGTACTGGAATGCCGCTTTGCCACCCTCCTTGAGTAAGACTAATTAGTTTTAGAAAATGAATGGATGCATGCCACCAAATGTGGAACTGTGATCTTGATTATAACAGTTTCACAGCATGGCCAAAATATTTTCAGTCTGCTATAATCTGTGCAGGTATTCCACTCCAAAAAAAAAAAAAAAAAAGTCTTTAATAAAACAATCCAGTTATTTTAATAAAACAAATTAAAAATGTCATGCAAACATTAAGTGAAAATCTGGCCAGAGTTCAACAAAATGGATTCCTTAACAACTGGTGGCATTGAAATTGCATAAAGTAATCACTCTATGCAAACTCTTTGGCATAACCTGTCCTGCAATGAACGTAAAAACTGGGAGTTTTTTCTGTCTTAAGTGCCACTATATTATGCACATTCATGTACCAAAGAAAAGAGATATCATTTTATGTTCATGCACCTGCATATTTTTTTGTCTAAAAAGCAATGACAAACTTAAAATTATTAAGCTTGTCTTTGAGAAAAATAACAAAAGAAAAAAAAAAAAAGACAGCTGTCAGTCAAACAGAGTTTTTGCCAGTCTTCCTACGATGATGAGCAGTGTTTGTTTGAATTACAGTGGTATTTTGTTTCCCAACACACTTGCTCCAACATAACCTTAATCATTACTCTTGCTGTGTGAAACATTAAAAAGGCAATACACCCAATCAGCAGAGGTAAGGTGTGGTAAAAACCTTTGAAAGCAAGGCACCCATTACTACATAAACTGACCTATATGAAGCTGCTCACCATAGTTCACATATGTATTGTCAAATTCCAGCCTCTAGCTGTTCTCTGATAGCCCTAAATACTTGACAAACCAAAGCCCTTTCACTTTCTGTTCAAATTGCCTCATCTTTCTGTCAGAACGCCATGGGGGACTCCATTAGTTTTCCAGCTCCTTTCCCCCTACTGACAGTCATTTAGCCAGTTCCTTGTTGTGAAGACTGTCCATGTCAAATTAGCCAAGTCCCCTATTGTCCTTATTACCACTCGAGAAGCCATCATGAGTAATGCTACGGGGGTCTCTCAGTTGTCACTAGTTGTCAGACAGAAAAGAAGTGTGGTTACGTATAGATGACAGGTAATTTTAATGTCTACAATTATCCCAATTATTCTTGTCATAAACAATTCGATAAGTGTGCGCCAATGCAAACAGATAAACACACCAAGGTCTTTTTGTATTAATGACAAGAGTAATGAGTAAATCAGCTCTGTAATGCACTGGTCGGTTTCCACGCTAAGCTCAGCTGTGTGCTGGCAGCCTCTACCTGGTCAGCACAAATTGTACTATCTCCTTTCATTAGTTCGTCACTTGGTGAGAATCTGAAAGGCTGTGACAAAATTCATTTAGAGAGAGAAAGAGCAGATTGCCTCGAGCAGGTGTTATAATGGAGATATAACAAAGGGTTTTTTTTTCTAGGCCCTTTCCCAATTGAAAGAAGAACATTAAAGAAAACTGTGTTGTGTGAGCACTTTTAAAAATAAATGGCTGCAGACAAGTATACCAATGCACAGAAATAGAAAAAAAAAATAAAAAAATGACAGGAAAGAGAAAGGTAGCAGGTGCATTGTGACTGGGGTAAAGATGAGCTCACGAGGCATTTTATTTTTTTGATTTACAAACGGAAATCGGGTCATTAAGGGATTAACAGAATTCACCTTGAAGAGAAATACAATACACATACACACTAACTTTTAGACACTCAAATTGCTAATGGTGCCTATAAAAGCGTAAGAACAAAAGATGGTAACCTCTGACCAAATGGCTAAGAATTAAACTTAACAGAGCACAGTAATAAACAAAACAAAGTGTTAAAATAAGAATCGAGCTGCATCAGGGCTTCGGCAAAATTCTAAGCTTCCCCTTTTAAAAAAGCTCGATTAGAACTGACCAGAAACTTTAAAGAGGGTGAGATTCCACAAAAAGAATTGCAAATGATGTAAATAAGGCAGCAAACAGGAAAAAACTGTGCAAATCTCAGTTAAGATCTACAGGGCTCCCTCTTCGCTTTGGCTGACCTTAGTCGAAAGTGATGGCTGAAAAAACCGTCACACCAAAGTTGTAATAGGAAATTGCTCTTGGCAACTATTTGTTCAAGCACCAGAATTATTTTTGTGCCAACACTGAGAACCCCACTGGAAAACAGGGCAGGTCTCCCTAATGAGTAATCTATTTCAGCGCAGTCTTGTCTGGGCATGACAGTTTACTGAGAGGCTTGAAACACTCGTAATTACCAGTGTTACAGGGCAATTAATGCATATTACACTGCACCACTCATGGCGGCAACTGTCATTTTCTCAATAAAAATGAGTACTCTTCAGCTAAAGGTGACATTAATTGGGCCTTTAATGACTATGCAGAGGAGCTGAAGCCAAATATGAACAAAACAGCAATTCAATGAATGACTTCAGGATCGAGAAAATTGTACTAAAATGAGATTAATTGCTGTTTAGAAAAAAAAAAAAAGTCTAAAAAGCTATTAAATTGCAGGGTTTGGCTGCTAGAGCTGATGCTTGTGATGTTAATCTTCCCTTTTCAATGCAGACAAATATTCAAGTACATTTAAGTATATCTAAATGCTTAGCGGCAAAGGATGTATACAAACAATGTACACCAATGATATTCAAGTAAAGAATTATACATCTATGTGCATACACATCTCCCCATAAATCCAGTTTACTCAATAAATATAATAAATAACGTAGCTTCAAATGTTAAGTCACCCAGTAATGGACAGAAAAATAATAGTAGTGCTAATAAAAATGAAACTATTCCAACACTTTCTTTATCTGTCACTGTACAACTTTAAGGCACTGCCAAGTGCACTCTTAGAAATGCCTTACTTCAATAGTGTTTTAAAGCTGAAAGGAAAATAAGTAAATATTAGAATTGCAAAACCATTCATCTTCTAAAAGCAGAGAGCACAAGACAACAACTTTAAAGTGTTAACTTGAGAAGCTGAAGCAGACTCCGCCAAATTTAATGAAATGGTATAATGACTCTATTGTTGTGCTGCAATTTGAAGTGCTGACCAGTTTCACAGAAAATAATAGTTATTAGCCCCATTGGGGCTTTCACCATTTTAAACTGCTTTTTATGTTCTGAAGGCTAAGTAAAGAAAAATAGCCTGATTTATAATCTGATACATGTGCTATTTAGTTACAGAAGACAAGGAGTTGTATACTCATACTATATAAAACAGCAAAAAATAACTGGATATTGGATTTAAACCATTCTGCACAGACAGATCTTTTGCTAATACTTTTACAAATATTTGCTATATTCACATGTAATTTTGTAATCGCAGTCTATTTATGTATATTGTGACATTAATAAAGAACAGAGAACAAAAAAAAAACAAAACAAAACAAAACAAAGATTAATCAATAACTCTTGTGCAATTGTAAAACAACTGATGTTTTGAATGGTTCAAGACTTATTATGGAATTCACAAACACAAGCTAGCTTTTCCAACATAATTTACTGCAGATTAGCCCACTTATACATGCAGATGGCATCTTTGTTCAATAACCTCTTTTCACATATAGACTTCTTTATTGAGACTGACTGCACTCTAAATATCTGTTTTGCTTTTTTACAGGAATCTCTCGTGGCTTAAATGAGATGAAAAAATAAATTCTGCACCTCATGTAAGAGTAACCAATTAAACTATTAGATACAAGAGACTTCAGCTTGAAACTTCAGTCTCCGTATTTGAAATAGCAAAACACAACACTATTTAAACTTTGATCTACCAAACATACTGAAATCTTGCTTAAACCGCTTTATTGACATTACTAGGAAGTAAAGGTGCATGCGATTTCTGCATGTAAAATAATAATGGAGACATTTCAAATTGTATTTCAATTCATGGAAAACGAACCATTAATAAATAGCTTCCGTAACCAATTTCACATTCCATCACTAACACCATCTCAAACCTCTGGTGATATAAAATAAATAAAAGGATAAAAGCTTATTGAGCTCAGATAGACAGCAGGTCAAATTTAATAACAAATAAAAAAGAAAACTTCAAAGCCGCATCAAAATTACCATCATTAACATTACAGATGTTTTAGAAATCCTTAAGTAACAAGATACTGCAACAAACAATGTGGCAAGAAGAGCCTGTTGCTATTATTACGTAATCACCTGATCTCAATTATTTTATCTGATGGTGATCATTTTACATAATCATTTAAGTTCATGACTTTACATTAAAATGTCAAGGTATTTTTTTATGTGAATTATTAGGGTCCGCCCAATCAGTTACATCAAGGAAAATAAAATAAACAGAGATGTAATTATTACAGGAGACTGCGTAAACACATGCGCAAAGCAGTAGCAGTGACAAGATGTCAGAACATGGTGGGCCTCAATTTTTCATGAGTAGATTTAATGTTATTGTTATTATTGTAAAGTATAAAATCTTTTTAAAAATTGTTAAGTTTTAAGTTGTTGCATCCTGTTCAAATGTGTTTTTGTTCACTAAAATTTAAATCTATTTACAAATGGTTTGTCTTGCAAAAATAAACTGACTGGTGCATGTGAAGATTATCAAAATGGTAGGCAGTGTCTGAATCTGTGAGTGAATCTGTCTTCAGTTAACTGTCTTCAAAATGTCTGTGTAGCCATCCCTTAAATGGGTCACTTACTTCCTGGCGACTGCTGTAATGGGAAGTGAGCGCACACATATATAAACTAAAAAGTGGCATACTCCAAATTGCGTAAATAGTAATAAAAATAATAATAATGCTACATTTTATTTATGTTGCATCTTTCCCATGCTCAAAACCTGTAGAGTCTTACCTAGCATATTACACTTAACTTCAGACAATTGTTCAAGTTCCTGTAAAATTGAAACCACTTTTCACAAGTTGCAATGAAGCTGAAAAGCTAAAAAACAATGGAAAACAGCTGTCACAAGCTACTTTGTAAAGGTTGTGCATTGGGAGAGACAGAAAAGAGCGAGTTCATATGCACTGGGAAGTAATGGGGCAAGGAGAAAAATACTGCACATTTGAAATCACATTTTCCAAAATGTATACATCAACCAGTTACACCTATATAATTTCCATGTACTGTGTCATTGCCATGCGTTTTTAATTTTCATATCAATGAGCCTCAAAAATGCTCATCTTACCAACTATAATGGAAAATGGAATTTTCATCCTGTTGAGAAGGTTGCTTTTACATATTAAACAAGTCCTTGAATTAGAGTTGTATTAGTTAAGTTAAAGTGGTTAAACAATATAAGACAACTTAGCATTAACAGTTAATCACAATTATTTTTATGAAATTTACCCATCAGCAAATATTTCATAATTGTAAAAGGCTTTTAAATAAATAAATAAATATGTATTCAATAAAATGCACACATTACAAACCCATTTCACTTCTAACCATTGATTCCAAGGTTTAGACAAAAGTGGTTACTAAATGCTTTGAGGAAGTACCAGGCTGAATTAATTAAGGGCAGGGGACTTTAGTGACAGACTAATGATGGGTACACTCATGCACACATCCAGGCTGGGACAACGATTAATTTAACATGCATATCTTACAAATGTGTGAAGAAGTCTAAAGTACCCAAGGAAAAAGACACATGAGAAGGGGAGAACATGTAAAAACACTGTACAGGTTATGATTGGGCTAAGAATCTGCTTGAGCTGTTAGGCAGAAGCACTAACCATGTTGACAGTCCTAAACATTTAATCAACAATATATTCTATTGCTTTGTCTTAAAAATATTATCTATTTAAAATTAAAATATAACCAAATTAATTTTTACTATGGGGAATGAATGATGTACATGTTTCACTGTAGCACTAGGGCAAAGCTAACTAGAAAAGAAATGTAATGGTTTTTGTCACTGCACTCTTTGACAGTCAAATTTAGAATAATATTCCATTCTCTTACTTTGCAAAAAAGACAAAATAATGTTGACCCAATAGGGATCTTCCAATCTATTGCACAAAATATCAGCTTTTCATAAATACGTGTCTTCTTTCTCCTTTCCCAAAGTAACTTTTTCTTTACTGATTTATAAAATGGCTTGGATATATAAAAATAAACATAACAGTGTAAAATTTGTTAGTAAAATATTTCAAGTATCAATAAAGAGATATAAAAATAATTTCTAATTTATTTCGAGCCTATCACAGAGGACCCCTTCACCAGGTATCTTACAAAGCAACAATATATATGTTCAATTAATATTAAATTATAAGGAATACAATAAAATCTAGAACAGTAAACATGAGCTGATAAGGAATGGGAATAGGTGGATGGTACCAGTAGAAAATTCAGTCATAATCAGTACACTTGGCAGAGAAGTAAAAATATTACAAGTATGGCTGATTAAAATGTAAGACTGAAAATTAAAATTTTCAAACATAAACCGAATGCAATAAAGTAGCAAATTTAAAGTAAGCTAGAAAGCTTGTCCCAAATCTCACACTGAGGCAGCCCTCCATAACCTCCGTCCTCTCCTGCTGTATAAGGCGAGACTCAGCAAACACAGCTTATAACATTCTCTATCTTTTGGTATCCTGGGAAAATTGATCTTCTATATTTCCAGGGTACAACTCCCCTTTCCTTTTGTTTTACTTTCACTCTACTTTTTTCTAAAAGAAACAGTTGGGGGCAACACATAAAGCAGGGACAGCTGCATCCTAAAAGCCCTTGCATAGCCAAACTGACAAGTAGGGGTACCATAATATTTGTAATATTTAGATACAGTACACGTTAATAAAACATATTTCATAAAAAAAAATCAAATTTAGTGCCAGTATTTCTTCATACAGTCATATGAAAATGTTTGGGAACCCCTCTTAATTCTTTTGATTTTTGTTTATCATTGGCTGAGCTTTCAAAGTAGCAACTTCCTTCTAATATATGACATGTCTTATGGAAACAGTAGTATTTCAGTAGTGACATTAAGTTTATTGGATTAGCAGAAAATATGCAATATGCATTATAACAAAATTAGAAAGGTGCATTAATTTGGGCACCCCAACAGAGATATTACATCAATACTTAGTTATTTTGCAAATATAACAGCCTGTAGATGCTGTCCTCCTATAGCCTTTGATGAGTGTCTGGATGGAGGTATTCTTGACCCCATTCTTCCATACAAAATCTCTCCAGTTCAGTTAAATTTGATGGCTGCTGAGCATGGACAGCCTGCTTCAAATCATCCTATAGATTTTCAATGATATTCAAGTGAGGGGACTGTGACGGCCATTCCAGAACTTTGTACTTCTCCCTTTGCATGAACACCTTTGTAGATTTCAAACTGTGTTTTGGGTCATTGTCTTGTTGGAATACCCAACCCTGCGTAACTTCAACTTTGTGACTGATGCTTGAACATTATCCTGAAGAATTTGTTGATATTGGGTTGAATTCATCCGACCCTCGACTTTAACAAGGTCCCCAGTCCCTGAACTAGCCACACAGCCTCACAGCATGATGGGGCCTCCACCAAATTTGACAGTAGGTAGCAGGTGTTTTTCTTGGAATGCGGTGTTCTTCTTCCGCCATGCAAAGTGCTTTTTGTTACGAGCAAATAACTCAATTTTTGTCTCATCAGTCCAAAGCACGTTGTTTCAAAATGAATCTGGCTTGTCTAAATGAGCATTTGCATGCAACAAGCAACTTTGTTTGTGGCGTGAGTGCAGAAAGGGCTTCTTTCTCATCAACCTGCCATACAGATGTTCTTTGTGCAAATTGCGTTGAATTGTAGAACGATGTACAGATACACCATCTGCAGCAAGATGTTCTGGCAGGTCTTTGGAGGTGATCCATTCCTTACAGTTGAAACTGACAGTTTAAACTTCTGAGATAGCTTTTTGTAGCCTTCCCTTAAACCATGATACTGAACAATCTTTGTTTTCAGATCTTTTAAGAGTTGCTTTGAGGATCCCATGCTGTCACTCTTCAGAGGAGAGTCAAAGGGAAGCACAACTTGCAATTGACCACCTTAAATACCTTTTCTCATGATTGGACACACCGGTCTATGAAGTTCAAGGCTTAACGAGCTAATCCAACCATTTTGGTGTTGCAAGTAATCAGCATTGAGCAGTTACATGCATTCAAATCAGAAAAATTACAAGGTGACCCACATTTTTGCACAGCCAGTTTTTCACATTTGATTTAATTTCATACAACTAAATACGGCTTCACTAAAAATCTTTGTTCGGAAAACACCCCAGTACTCCGATGTTCCTAGGAAATGAAAGACATACCACTGTTGTCTTTTTTGTTGAAAGTAGAGTAACTTATTATGCAGGCTGAGAGGGGTTCCCAAACGTTTTCATATGACTGTAAATAAATGATTTATATCTTAAATTGTCTTATTTTTTTTATCTATCCCATTATTTACATAAAAAGCATACAGTAGTGGCCAAAAGTTTTGGCAGTGACACAAATGTTGTGCTTTGAAAAATTTGCAGCTTTTGTGGTGGCAATTCACATTATTTTAATGCTATTGTACAGAGTGATCAAATGCATTTTAATTCATTGTGAAGAGCTTTATTAGCAAAAACAGTTAAAGTTATTCACTTATTTTGGCCTTGGCCCAAAATGATCAGCTGAAAATGTCCAGCAAGCGACAGGACTGCCTCTTCCTAAGGGGTCAGCTACAGAATTGTGTTACCACAAGTGCAAATTTTGGTCAATATTGCCAGTAGGTGGGTGTGAGTGCATCTGCACGTACAGTGAGACAAAGACTTTTGGACAATGGCCTTGTGTTAAGAAGGGCAGCAAGGAAGCCACTTCTTTCCAAGACAAACATCAAGGACAGACTGAAATTCTGCAGGGAGTACAATGATTGAAGACCATAAGACTGGTACAAAGTTATTTTTTCGAATAAATCCTCATCCTAGCTGTTTGGGACATCTGGAAAATCAAATGTATGGAGAAAGAAAAGGTGAACACTACCATGAGTCCAGTGTTGTGCCTGAGACAATCCATGTGTGGGGTTGCTTCTCATCCAAGGCAGTGGGCCCACTCACAATTCTGCCTAAGAACACTGCCATAAATAAAGAATGGTATCAAAACATCCTCCCAGAGCAACTTCTCCCAACCATCCAAGAACAGTTTGGTGATGATCTGTGTAATTTCCAGCAGGATAGAGCACCATGTCACAAGGCAAAAGTGATAACGAAGTGGCTCAGAGATCATAATGTTGACGGTTTGGACCCATAGCCAGGAAACTCCTCAAATCTTAATCCCTCTCCTGTGGTCAGTTCTCAAAAAGCAGGTGGACAAGCAGAAGCTCACAAATTGTGATCAACTTCAAGCATTAAAAAAGCAAGAATACATCACCATCAGTTAGGATTTGGCCCAGAAGCGGATATCCAGCATGCCAGAGCGAATTGAAGAAGTTATGAAGGGTCAACACTATAAATATTGACTCATTAGGAAATACTGTAAATTTGATGTATTTGCCAATAAAAGCCTTTGAAACTTATGAATGTTTCTAATTGTTCTTTAGTATACCACAGAAATATGTAAAATATATATGTATATTATACATATCTGAAAATGCTGAAGCAGCAAAGCTTGCAAAACACAACATTTGTGTCACTGGCAAAACTTTTGGCCACTTCTGTACACCTAAAGAAACTATTCTTAAAAATAGTCTGATCATTGCAAACTTCATCTGCACTTCCAGCTTACACCTCCCCTTTCCTGTTGTATAACACATCATTATATGACTGCATCTTGCTCTGCTCTACTTGCTATGGTGTTTCTACATATAACAGCTCAGTCTGTGGGCTAATTTTACCATTTCAAAATAAACACATAACTTTGATCATTTTGATTAGAGTGCATTATAGCGGTTGTGCTGCACACAATGTAAAAATCATGTACAGCCCCGACAAACATTAAATGTGGAGAACAGTTTTTTTTTTTCACCTTTAAAATTTGAAACGATTGATAAACCAAATATAGCACTGGAAGAAATTAACTGTTTCAAGTCTAGGGAAGTTCTTTTCAGAAGCAGGGGTGATAACAACAAAAGCAGCATTCTGAAGCCAGTGCTCAGAGTAGAGAGGCATGTAGCCTGAGAAAATATGAGTGTCTTATCCTATGCAAATGCACAAATGCACAGCTATGGTCTGTCACGTTAGGGTTGCTGAAGGCATATACCTTACATCAATGAAAAAGCCAATTTAAAAATTATGCAAGATATCAGGGCCATTATATTTGTATACTAAAACCACCAACATTGGACTGCTCTAATGAAGGACAACTTAAATTAGGAATATTAAAGTTACTAGAAGATCGCAATCCTTACAAGTTTCTTTTGGTGCCAAATTCTTAATGAGGATTTTATTCCTGTCAGTGCGAGTTTTCTTTTGTTAAGGGGCAAATTTGCACTGCTGCACTGTTAATGTTTTTCAGAGTTTCAAATTATATTTAAATATTGCTTAAATTTCTGACTGCTTAGGTGCAAGTTGTAATGCACATAACAGAATTAGTCACCACATCAATCTCACAAAAAAATTTACCGGGTTTTGTTCTCTAAACAATTTTATACAAGAATCAAACAAGGTGAGTTTATCCATGCATAAAAAACCATAACTTCATAAATATGTCATATTAGTTGCACTTATTCTTTCAAAACAGTTTTGAAAAAAAAAAAAAAAACTTAAAGAAAATGTCTCAAGTTATCTGTTAACTTTTTTTGAATAGTGGTAGCATATTGCTATCGGCTGCTTTGCCTTCATTGTGCCAGTCAATCACAAGACACACTGACTCAAATGAAGTTAATTAAAACATAAATAAATAAATAGACTTGAATTAGAAACAGAAGAGAGAATGACTTAAAAACCTGCAGTCAATGTGAAGCTGCTCATCCCTAATTTAAAGGAATTGTTCTCAAATTCCATAGAGTACATGGAAACACAAGTGTCTCAACTCTTGTAAAATAGTAACACAAAGCACAGGCAACAAGTCCACATAATTATGCCTTGAACTATTTTAACTGGCCCAACAGCTATTTCTTAACATACTCAAATCAAGCACTACCATGCATTAGGCTGTGGACAAAGGATTAATTGCATTCAAAATAATCCACAGTATTCTCCAAGGGAGGCAATGGATACAATGTTTGAAAGTTTCAGAATGTCTGCAGCTGAAAGCAGTTTTCTTGAATGTCCATGAATGCTGTGCTTGACCTTGCAATAATGATTTAAAAAAGGAGATATTTTTTTCCAGAGGAAAGTCACTGCATGAGTGCTTGCCCACAGTTAATTGCAGATTTAGTAAATTATGAAAACACCACCATTGACTGTGAGGTAGTGCAGACCTTTCTACTTAGTGCCCAAAACTGTTGATGTATTAACTGAAACACATTTTTTGAAAAGAAAAAAGCAAAGTGGTGAAAGTGAAATAAATAGAGGCTGGGTACTGGTAACCCCAAGTAGAATTACGATTTGATTGAAATATTTTAATATCAATCATGCATATGTAATGAACAACTTATACCACCTTGTATACATGCATATGCAGTATATGTTTGTCATTGAATATATTTCATTATGCTTCTCTGTTAATGTTTTAGCATTATACTTTTGTTTATATTGCAATTTTTTCATTCATACATTAATTATTCCTAGTTATAGTGCCCAAAATACTAACAACTTTGCACATTCCAAGTCACATGATTAAAATTAAATATTAGATTAACTTTTATATAATTGAATTACTTCTTCCTTCTACTCTTTTGGCAGTGATTCAACTTGCCAATAAGCATGTGCTCAAACTCACACTTGTGCTAATCTCTTATAACCACAGAGTTGGGCTTGTGAGTGCCATGCGGTAGGATTTTAGAGTTTTTACTGATCTCCTCACTCAGCAGTATTGAGTTAAATATGAATGTGGCACATATAGGCTACTGTTACACATACCCATATGCAGTATGGTCACACAAGTCTTTCACTCCACTCAGTCTGAAAGACTCAGGTGCAAACCTGACCAGGCCACAGCAAGACCACTGTCCTAAGGACACCACTCCCGGTTGTGTAATTACACTATTTGCTGGAGGACAGGGAATAAACAGAATGGCTTTACTCTTGGGATGGCATTAGGCACAATCACTAAGCCTAGATCCCATCAATAATTTCCTTCTAGAGACACTTCTGCAATTAAGGGAAGCTGAACTATGAAGCATACTTGATACCATGGGGATGAGAGCAGATCTTATTTCTAGCTTATTCCCACTGGTCACTTTAATAACCTGACAAAAGTGAACCCCTTGTAACAAGCAGTCTGCTTTGTAACAATGTGCACAAACTATAAATTATTAAGTTATAATATACGCTGTGTGGAAAAATAAAGGTATGCAAAAAGAAACAGCACACCAGGTGAGAAAAATTAAAATAGGAATGATGCAGATTAAGCCGTGGCAAAGTTTAGCAATAGTTAAGGAGAGGGAACAAGAAAATGACTAAATCAGAGTTGTCAAACACAATTTATAATGTATATCGGAACATTTTTCTGTTATAAAAGTAATTATGAAAGCCAAATCGATATGGTAGACTGTTTATGACTTCCTATTAGAAGACAGACTTGGAGCTGTATGTGTTTAACTTTAAGTTAAAGAAAATCATGTGGTGAATTCTGAGCAATGGCCTGTTGACTTTATATCCTCTTGTCAAATCTCTGCACTTTTATTTGCAGTGATACATGAGGGAGAAGGTGGAAGGTCAAAGTTGACATCAGGGCCAACAGGAAAAAGAATCAACCGCATTCAGTAGATTGTAGCATTTAACATATTAGCATCTTTCTCCAGTTTCGTTACCAGTGCCCCAAGTCTGCACTCTGTAAAATAGCAATCGCCTTGAGAAAGAAGTCTAATCAGAAGGCTAAACAGTGCAGTTACTGGCATTTTCAGTTTAAAACAGCAATCTGTGTTAATCTCTTTATGTAACATATGAGATTTAAAAAAAATAATAATAATTTGCTTGTTTTTATACACTAAATACAAAATTATATATGTTGTTAAAAAATAAAATACACAAAATATACTGAAGTAATAAAATCATTCTTTAAAGGGCTCTTCCACCATTTGTTGAAACATAAGCAAAAAAAGGACATGAATTAAATATTGTTTTTTAACACATATTTCTTGCTGGGCCCAGTAATTAACTGGCACCCTGTCCAGGGCTTCCTCTGGGTATTCCGGTTTCCTCCCACAGTCCAAAGACATGCAGGTTCGGTGCATCGGCGATTGTAAATTGTCCCTAGTGTGTGCTTGGTGTGTGTGTGTGTGTGAGCGCGTGCCCTGCGGTGGGCTAGCGCCCTGCCCGGGGTTTGTTTCCTGCCTTGCGCCCTGTGTTGGCTGGGATTGGCTCCAGCAGACCCCCATGACATTGTAGTTAGGATATAGTGGGTTGGATAATGGATGGAAGGATATTTCTGCTACAGTAATAAAAATAAAAAGAAAACATATACAGCAGATTATGTAAATCATGGTTGTAAAACAAAACATGTGGGATAGCTATTACATCCGTTGATAGAAAAATTTTTCAGAAAAAAACAAACACTGAACACTAATAAATAATTTCACTATTGTTTTAGGTTTCATGTTTTTCATATCTAGATTATATTTGCATGATAATTTAATGAAAAAAATAACAGCATAAAAGTGAACTAAGAAACTTCACAAATGGAAAAAGTCTGTTTTGCCTATCAATCTTGTATTACCACGTACAGTAACAGCAAAGCTGGCTCAGTCTAAAAATGGAACTGGCTTTGAACCACAATGACAAAATGTCCCTTTTTTCATCTTGACACTGAAATATCTGTCTGATTTGAAAACATAAAATGTTTCATGGGTTGAAAATAGGTTTGAATGGGTTGAAAATTTCCAAAAAAAAAAAAAAGGAATAAACTCTGTTAGCACAATGAAGCACATCAAGTGTTTCCACTCCTAAAAAGAACATATTTTATTTAATTTGTAAGCTACTGGCCACCTTAGGAAGAACTATCTGCACCCTCAACCTACTCAAACTACCTTAGTGTAGCACAATGCATGTAGTTCAATCAACAGGTCAGGTCAGGAAGCATGCACTGTTACAGCACGTTGCCGCACCCACCAAATGACAAAACAGCTTGGGATCCTGGTTGGCAACCCCCCAGGGCAGACATGCGGTCCAGTCACAGCCTCTGGAAATGACCCTCTATCTGCCGCAGCCAGGTGTTACATGGGCGTCCCCTTGCCCTGGTCCAGCCACTTGGGTCCTGAACAATGAGAATCCTGTGAGCCAGAACACCCTTGGGAAATCACCATGACAGACGCTGCCTAATAATACAGGTAATGTGTCTCATTTGGGACTCCGTGAGCAACTCCGTTAGCTCATTCGACACAAAATCAAACCAGTGGTACCCAAGAATTTTCCAAAGAGACACAGTACTGTGCCCAGCTGTGGGCTGGCGACCATCCCAGGGATATGTTCCTGCCTTGCACTCTGTGCTGGCTGGGATTGGCTCTAGCAGACCCCCGTGACCCTGTGTTGGGATGTAGTGGGTTGGATAATGACTGACTGACTGACACAGTACTGAAGGTGTCCTGTCTTCATCTCAGGTCAATGGATAGTGTCCATGTCTCGCAACCATATAGCAAGACAGGAAGCACCAGGACTCTAAAGACTTGAACCTTCGTCCTTTTGCATTTAAAAGCCACAACAACATACTGAACACCTGTACACTTACTTATTGCCTACGAATTATTTTTCATTTTTCATGATGTGACCAGCTCAATAGACCTTACATTGTCCAATATGGCTCAAGTACACAAAGCTCTGTTCAAACACTCAAACAGCCATTCTGCATTTATCCAATAACTAATTAATTTTAGTAAATCACATTGCTTTTATTGAGATTCCCAATTCCCAATCCAAAGGAACAGAAACAGGAATATACAAAAATAGGAATGTTGGCTAGTAAGTTGGTTGTAAAGTTTAGCATTGATGATTTAGTATGTTCAGAACTTCATGGTATACTGGTTGAGGGCAATTTTGACAAAAGGGTGACAAACATTGAAATATACAAGTAGTCCCCTGCTGAGTATATTTATTTCATGTTATAAATAGTACCTTGTACAGCATTGCATATAAAATGGATGACATGTTACATCTCCTTTCCTTGGCAAGCCCGTGTTAGATTTATTAAATTAATTCCAGATCCCCATCGTCTCAACACTTGCTGCCCAGAGAAAAGATAATACTCAATCATAAAAAGCATAGAAAACCAAAAATGAAATGAATGTGGCCATTTCAAACACTCACAAAAGATTGACCAAATTTTCATTTTGATAGAATCTGAATAACATTCTCCTCTTATTAAAACAAAAGTTTCAAGGTATACCCAAAAAACACACTATAGGAAGCTGAGCTTGGTACATGATATTAAAATGCCCAATTTAATGTTTGCATCTGGGTTGAGATGTGCCAGTCAAACTTTCTTTTCAAAATATTTTGATTTCAAGTTAAAGGCATAAATATAAAACTACATTACACGGCTACAGGCCAATGCTCAATGGCCTTGGATCACTCCACCTTCGACATTATGATACGAGTAGACTGCTAGGCATGTTCACCTCGCAGCCAGATGTAAGTGTGAGGGTGTACTGCCCCAGACATTACACATTTCTCATATTATATCTTAATGGTGAATGCGAGGTTGAACCACACTACAAAATGCTCAGTGGGGGGGTGGAACGACTAGCTGGCCTAGGTCAGACAGACTTTGACTTGCACTTTCCTCGTGATTATGTGCCAATATGTTTATTTTTACAGGAATGTGTTTAGAATAGAGTTTTGCTTTACATGCCCTTGTTGCCAGATTGACGGAAATATATTTGGCTAACATTTGCCTAAATTATTATTATTAGCGGTTTTAAAGAAACCAGTTTACACATAATACATATTATATTTGGTTGTATTATTATTTGAAGTTTGGCTTCATTTTTACAGTATTTAAAATGGTTTCCAACACTCTCAGACATTCAATGGGCATTAAACAGAACTAACACACTGTAGAACTCAAAGTATCAGGCTACCTGTCCAGGAAAGAGAGAACTTGAATGTACAGAACAGAGCTGGTGCACTCACAGGGCACTATAAGAGAAGCAACGATAATGGCAATTTGTCAGACCCTTTATACACCAATAAGGGTAAACAGATGTCACCAGTTTTAAGAAACATAAGCGTTGTGCAGACTGCCCCGGAAGACAATGCAGTTGGGCAAACAGTTTAAGAGTGATACTATTAAGAAATGACAAGAACTGTAAGAAATCATTTCCTTGCTTATCTTCTTACATTAATTATAACACTCTACTAATGTACACACTTATTCTTTTTTTTTTTTTAATTAGAGAGCTTGAGAACCCAAGCGTATTCAGACAGCACTGAGCATAAAAAGCATTTGCTTGCAATTAATGCAACAGTAGTAGTCCAATACAGATTATAACAATAAAATGTACACATTGGTATGCAAATAAATGATGCACATTTTTACTTTGATTTCACTTTTTCCCCTTTTCTTTTTTAAATCAGTTATTACTAGATTTCTTTATGCATCAAACAGATTCAAATACAAATAAGTGTATATCAATTAAATTAAATGTATGCATTGGTATGCAAATAAATAATACAATATTCATTTTGGTTTAACTTTTTTCTTTCTTGTGTAAGCCATGTTATTACAAGATTTTTATTTTTAATTTTTTTCACATCTTACAAACAGATTTAAATAAAAACACTGTAAGCACTAATTACCAGGTGTTTCGTTTTTGTTAGAGCATGTAATCTCGGACTTTTGAAAAAGCTCATCAGAAAGTCAGAAATAAGGAGTTACAACATTTGGTCATATTAAACATACCCGAGAAGAAATATTTATTACAAAGGAAAAATACTAGACAAGAGAATTCAACTTTAGAGTTAAATGAGACTGTTTAGGAAGAAATTAACTTCTGAATAAAGAACTAGTCGCAGCAAATACTTTAACAGTCTTGGGGCATACGAGCATACGGCTCCCGGAAAGTTTTCCCCTAATTCACTGTTAACTTGTTTATTTATAGTTAGGGAAGATGTCAGCAAGAGAAGGTATAGTTTGAAAACCACCTGCTGTTACTGCTGATGAGCCAGAGTTTAAGATAAAACTGATAAAAGTTGGCAGAGCAGCTGTGAGAAACAAGCCATAGGTCAAATGTCACGTCTGATTTAGGCTGCGGAGGATACACATTAAGGTCAGGGGGAGGACACAGAGACATACAGAAAAAAAGAGATGACCAAGCTCAATTTAAAATGCACAATAAAAGTTCAAACACTAAATAAAGTAAAACCAAACAGAAATGCACAACAACCTCTTTCAGAAAAATGAAGCAATGCTATCAGCAGCAAAGAAATCTAAGGACACAGGTTGCTGATTACTTGCAGGGTAACATATCTTTCCTTAAAGGTGGCTTACATTAGTAAGAAATGGTTTTAATTAGCTATTTATATATGTGAAACATCTTAAAAACGGGTAAGAAGTCGCTCCCAAATATATCATACATTACTCAAAGAAAAAGACACATAAGAGAGGTCACAGATCAATTTCTGCATCTTCATGTGCATTTGATTATCAGCACACAAGCAGTGGAGATGTAGACATTTCAGCTGCTAGGCAATCAGGGAAAAAAAAAAGGGGGATGATGGGGTGACGACGACTTGAAACTGAGCAAAGAAATACTGGTATTTAGCAAAAACAACTCTAATAAGGCAGCAACCATTAAATAACCAGGTTTTAATGTAAGGAATCAAAGTCCTGACCTGAAGTACGACTTTGAAAATTTCTTCACAGATAGGCTAAATGAATAAAGTTAATTTAGTGTGCATCATTCACAACTTTCCTACTAGAAACCAACAAGGAGAATAGAAACAAAAACACTGGGAAAATACCAAAACAACAAACTCAGTAATACATGATGGTTAAAGTGGAGAGTTCAATTTAATAATTTCCACATATTCATCTCTCATTTTTTTTTTTTTCATACAGATGTGTGTAATAAATTGATTAAACGTTTTATAAAGAGAGCTAATTTGGACTTGCAATGAACAGAAATTACAATATCTAAATAGCTATCACAGATACTGTTCCCATTCAGTCACCTTACAATGAAAACAGAGGAAAAACAGACTGATTAAGAATATGCATCATTTAATGTGTGACCAGAAGACTTATTAAAATAAATAAACGCAGCTGGCGGGCAGGCAATAAGCAAGTCAGACATTTAGAAAGGGTCGCCTTAGGAGGATCAGGCATTTGTATGTCAAAGCACATAGAAAATGCCTAACTGAGGCCATTCAAAGAAACAATAACTAATACTCACAAGTAGACATCCTCCACACATACCATCAGGGCAATAAGCTCTAAAAATATTAACGATCAGTGTAAAGGTTGTGGAAGATTATGACAGGTGGGCATTTTTCTTCCAATATGTTCAAAATAATGAGAAGGACAGAAAGTAGTGAGGACATTGGCATTCAGTTGTGAGCAGTTAAAATGGTAATCCATGTACTCAATGAGTTCAGAATGTTCAATATTTTCCAATACACTGCGGTCTGGTTTGCTTTGTAACTGAATTATGGTGCTCTTGTCCTTTGAGTAGAGAGCCCTAATAGTAATCCTACAGCATCTGCAGATGTTATACAGAGGCGGAAGAGTACTTGAGCCACCTAGTCATACAATTTTAACAACATTATGTCCACTCATGAACGGTGGAGTATTAGCATTTGATTTCCTTTTAATACTTTGGATAAGACGTTGAATTTTCTTCCAATTCTCCCTTGATCCTGTAGCCCTAGGTTTCAAGTTCAATAAAACCATCCTATTAGTATTTGTCTGAACTTGGAATCTGTCCCCAGTGACACAAAAAGGTTCAAACCGTCTCTCTATAAATACAAATGAGTCTCTTTTAAGCTCAGACTCATTTAAATCTTACAATCTACATAATATAGAAAGGATTGACAGGTACTTAAAAATGTACTGCCCAAGAACAGCTTAAAAATAATGTAGTGGTACAAAAAACTAGCCCAGTATCCAACACAGACAAAGTGACACACTGGGAAGTGGGGAGTAGTGTTGAGAGCAATGGATTAGGTACATACTGTACTATCAAAGACCTTCCCACTCAGAGATGTGAGAGTGATAGAATGGGTAGATACAACTGAAGAGCAGGGGCCCCCTTTCGGAGCTTTTTAAAACAATACATTACAGATTTACAGATCAGAGGAGGACTCCAATGGATGAAAACAATCCAAAAAAGACAGAGGAGGAGGTTTGAAAAATACACAGTGTTGTTAAGAATAAAATAAAATGAAATAAAAAAAAAGTCCCCCCCTCAAAAAAAAAACAGCAAACCCATAAAAGCCCATTTTTTCCTGCGGACACCAATCTAAAAATAGCCTTACTGGCCGGGAAAACCATACAGCTGGCAACAACACTGATATTGCTGTTTTTGTGCAACTTCCTGGAGTTTGGTGGGAAGTTGAGACTGCAGTCAGAGATTGAGCCAGTCACTGATCTTTCTTCTTCCTAAAGAGAACATTTAGCCACATGTAGGGAATGAACCTCAAGCAGATTATAAAAAGTTAAATCATAGCCTCAGCAAGACCATCTTGGGTAGTGTACATGTTTCATTATCTTCAGAAAATTGATTAATCCATATGTATAAGTAAGCATAAATAATCTTGCAATGAAAAACAAAAATCCAGTGAGTACAGAAATTCAATCTTAACATAATTTGTACTATTGGAATAAATATATAAAAAAATAATGTTTTGTCTGATAAGAACCTAAGAAATGATAAAAAAAAAAACACTATCTTGTTTTATATTGACTATAAAATTTACTTTTACACTTTTTTTTAAATGATTACAAATAATACCTTTATTAATTTTGTTTAATATAGCATTAATACTTGCGTTAATATACTGTATACACACAGGCACAGTCGTACATAAATGTCATATGTAACAGTGAACCAAACAACAGATGACTACTTTCATTGTCAGACAAACATGAAAAAATGAATCTTCTTTTTTTTCTCTTTTCTTTCTATAAGCCTTGAAAAGAAGGGTGCTAAAGGACAACTTACAACTTCTTACAGAACGCATTTGGTGTGCGGTTATGACAACAAACCAGCAGGCGTAATTGATGGTTGGGAAACAAATTGGAGAAGGCTAAAACATCCACAGGACAGGACAAGGTTGAATAAGGGACACTGGCTTTAAATAAGTTAGGGTTATTTATAAACAACTACAGAACTTATCTCTTCCATCAGCTCTTTTGCCAGAAGCAGTATACCCCAATGGACCAACAAAAGTTATGCTATTAATTAGGCATGAAGGTGCTTTGTAGCCAAGCAGAAAATAAATTGACTTTTCTTAAGCTCATTATTAAACATGCCGCATAAAACTGTGACACACAATGAATGATTTTTACACAACTGCATATATTACTAAAATCCATCTATCTATATCTCTCTCTCTCTATAATATATAAATAAATATATATATATATATATATATATATATATATATATATATATATATATATATATACGTATATGTGTGTGTGTGTGTGTGTGCTTTATTACAGATAACCACTGCTGATTAACCATTCAATTAAATTTATTTTACCTTGTTTTACATTCTGGCTTTTTAGGAAGTTGCTCAGTTCAACATAAATCTGGGCTAGGCATAAATCTCTATGAAATAATATTGCAATAAAAATATTACTACAGTTGCTTACTAGGTTCTGTGGTAGCCAGGCTTGAAATCTGCAATTTTTTGTGGTTCAAAGTCTAAAATGCTGTCATGAGACATGATTTATAATCTGTTGTGATCACAGGTGAATTGGTATTATTAGAATTCACGGCTATTTAATGCATCAATATGGTCAAAAACTGTTTGCCTTACACAATATAAAAATCCATCCCTTCAAATCCATGCTGAGCTTTCCAGGTGTGGGCAATGGGTTTTCTGCAGCTGAATGTTCAATCAAAAAAACAGGCCTAATATGGAACTGATTTCAAAGTAAACAATCAAAATTTTTACCAGTGACCCCAACTAAGCTACCTCAAATTCTTCAAAAATGGACAAACTTGCTGGGCTTTCTCACATACATCCACTTTACTTCTCTCAGTGATATAAATAAATACAGTCTAGACAGAGTTTCACTTCACTGAAGTCCTGAGCGCTGTATCTGGTTTGCTGTCTGAAGCTGAATTTATATTGGGTACAGACTCAAAAGTTCTGAAACTACAGATGGGACCATAAGAAACTGCTCTCCAGTGTAAATATACAGACAGCTACCAATGTAAAGATTAAAATTAATATATCAGTTTGTTCTATAGGCAGTACCCGTGTTTAGTGGTGCACTGCCTAATTTGTATATATACTGTATATTACTATATATACTGTATATATATATATATATATATATATATATATATTATATATATATATATATATATATATACATACATACATACTAGGAGGTTCCCCCCTGCTCGCTTCACTTGCCAACCCTCCCCATTGGCCTGCACTACACACCAGCCACTTTGCGTCTCGCGTTGTGAAGAGGGGGGCTGAATGCACCCCAAGGAAACGCGGTTGCTCCTCCGAAACCCCCTCTTAAAACGGCGATACAATGGGAAATAGTTTTTTTGTTTTTTTTTTACCTCCTCTGTGCTCAATCAGCAAAAAGCCCGTACTGCAGCTGTCCTACTCTTTGTCTTTTATTTCCAGGTGTAGTTAAATCTCAAAGTCTGGTCTCGCAGGACACGAGTTCTTGATATTTTTTAGTTTATAATTTAAAAACAGAAAATGAATCTGAAAATCTAATAACATCACATTAAAGTTCAATAAATTCTGAAAAGAATGATACCAAACATATATGTAGGTTTTAAAATTATAAAAAATAATAATAAAAAAAAAAAAGCTAGATTTAAAGCGTGACATAAAAACAGAACATAAAATTGTTGTACACAATAGTTGCACTTTTAGGCTTAGGATTTTATATACAGGTTAAATTCCGTTACAACAAATATCTTTACAACAAAATTTTCATTACAACAAAGTATTTTTATGGTGCCGACAGTTTCCCCATATGATGCAAGGCTATAGAAATCTCGTTACTACGAAGTACATTCAGGAGATACTTTCAATTACAACAAGTGCCCAAAAGACCTTGAAATGCCTGAAAGAATCATCCACAGAGCAGCTAGTTCTGTAATCGCAGCTCAGTTGTGCACAACGATCCCCAAACAGAAACATTCTAATTTTTTTTTCTTTCTTCGAACTTTCCTCGTACTGTTTTTTTTTTTTTTGCCTTTTTTGTTACTTGTGGTTTTCAGTGATACCTTTGGTTTCTTGCTTGTCAACATTTGAAAAACATCCATTGGAATTTAACTCATTGTCACCCTCCTAAAGAAACGGCAGGCACGAAAAAAAGATGACAGTTCTTATTAGGGAAAAAAAAAATTACATTTTTGCAGCTATCAATTGTGGCAAAAAGAAAAAAGATGTTGTCGGTGAATTCGGAATTTCGCCATCAAAGCTGTCAATTTTCTTGAAAGACCGAGCAAAAAAAGAAAAAAAAAAAATCTCAGGTTGCAACGTATGTGAACTACTGCATTTGAAGAAGTCGAAAAAGTAGTTTTTATGCGGTTCAGTGATACACGTTCAAGAAACATTCCTACTAATGTGGCACTCATTCAAGAAAATGTGAGGTTTGTAAACTCTCTTGGGACCTCCCCCAACTAGACAGTACACCAAAGTCCGATCTCCGCATCTATAGAAGACTGTTTATCTGTTGCCAGGGCAACAGCAGGGTCAAAGCTATGCTGTGTCTCTCCGCCAAAGCAAACAGAAAAGATATCGATGGGTGATGCAAGGAACATTGTAAATGCAGGTAACAGGACTACTTGATCACTGATCTGGCCACGACCCTGCCGGACTGCTGTGTCTGTGTATAGCAGAGTAGCAGATCACACTACAATAAATAAGTGTGTCGTTCCTGTTTCAAGCTGAATAAAGCTGGTTTTGCTGAGACTAAGCCTCATGTTTTGAGGTGCAAAACAGGAACTTACAGCGCGACCCCGATCTTTTATGATTTGCTTCTGTGTCGCTTCACTGCAGCGCTATGAGCCTGTTGTTGCCCTGCCCTAGCAATGGACAAACAATCTTCCACTGACGCTACAGTCGCACTTCGGCGTGATGTTCCCATTGAGTGGGGAGTGGGGTCTCAAAAGAGTTCACAAACCTCACAATATGAAGAAGAAAGGGATGATTTGGCTCCTGATTGATAACTGTGCGGCCCACAACATGCTTCCACATTTAGATAATGTATTCGTTGAATTCCTCCCACCCAATTGCACAGCAGTGCTTCAGCCATTGGGTTTGGGCATCATTCACACCCTGAAAGTGTATTATGGCAAGGAAATGTTGAGAAAAATTCTCATCTGCATAACTTGTAGGCAGGAGGAGACAGGCAGGGTTCATTTTGTGTTTCACTTTCTCCCTACGCCATCAAAGTTACACAGGTTAGGCCAACTGGCAACTCTAACCTGACCACAGTGTGGGTTTGCACGTGCGTGTGACCCTACTGTCCTGTCTGGTGTTGATTTCTTTAATGACCCAGTGCCCCCATAACCCTGTGAAGGATTAAACATTTTTTTGAATGTGTGCATTTACATGTATTTAAATATACAGACTCACAAATATTAGTGGCTTAAAATGCCAAAGTCCTTTTGCATATGCTTACTGCTTGCTGTTCTTGTAAACAGCTAAAAAATGTACGTTAAAAGCACATTCACACTCTGTAGTTTTTGGGCTAAGAATAGGAAGCATTTTTACAACCTCTAGTACATCTGTTAGGAGCCCATAGTACATATTAGTTAATGGTGAACATGTTACTTTTTATAAGATTCCACTCATGCCCTTTCTGTGACTGCAAAGGAAAGATCTGTTTGCAAGAGAGGATAGGCCTCTCACTTCCAAAGTTTAATGTCTACTTCCTAAGACTGAACACATGAAAATTTTGTGATAGGTGTATTGTTGGGACTTTCAACTCATCACATGTAATCAACAGGTGGCTGAACATATTGGATCACTTTCTCAGGTATAGTAAGCCCTTTCAGATCAAAAGTTACCAGCGGAATCAGTTGTACATTTCATGAAATGTGTCAGCACTGCGTCAGCATTGTTTAAATATTGCAGGCTGACTAGAGTACAGTAAACAGTCTAATGTTGCCGTGTTTTCTCACCTTTTCAATACTAATATTAGCTTTTCCTGAAAACAAAGGACTGCTTTTATATGTGGTTTCAGTAGGCTCGCTGCATACAACACTGGACTTTGTCTTACTTAGTTGTGATGCTATTCCCTCCCTCGTATTGAAGCAGTAGTGAAATGGTTAGCCATATCCTCATTTTCTTTTTCATTTTTAAAATCTATCCAATTAAATATGTGTTGATTATTAGTTTATTTATTATTACAGTAAATGACGAGATTAACATTTGACATTTTTGCCCTCATTCTCCCAGTTGCTTTACATCTAATGCTATTATTTCTCTTGCTTACTTTATAAACATGCTGCATAATTTTGCTATAATGCTGACGTGTGTGTGTGTGTGTGTGTGTGTGTGTGTGCAGACCCCTTATCATAACCAGCAAAGAAAGGGAGTGTACAATACTCTCACTAGTGGGTGACTTACACGATGAAGAGTTGCACTTCAAACATTTTTGCATGTCTTCCTCACACTTCTATGACCTGCTTCATTGTATTCAGATCTTCATTCGTCATTCTGGCACCCACACAACCAGCCTTTCCTCAAAATTCGCCATTTAGAGTACATGGTATCATGCTTGCATCAACTTGTAATTACAAAAAAATTTCATGAATAGCAAACAGCAAAAATCCAGCGCATTTCGACCCATCTTGAAGTCATTTTTGCTGTACTGTCCTCACAACCAGTGCAGACACCAAAGTTAAGTTCATACATCAAGAATTGACACTATTGTTTTTATCATATTGTTTTTGATTAGGAAAATATTGCAAGGACCAAAGATTGAATACTTCTAATAGTACGCCAAGCTTTGCAGGTCTGTAGTTTGGTTTCCCTTAATTAAAAAATGGTAGTCCTGGACGTCCGGACTACCAATTTGTCCACTCTTGTTAGTGCACACAATGCTTCTCCTTTGCTTTCAGCTATCCTGGGCACTCTTTGAGGGTGGGACCCATTCTTTTTCTATCATCAGACACTGCCTCCAACCATCTTTCTCAGCATTCCTTTAGGCCTCATCCTCATTGGGTGCACCCTTTACACCCAATTATCTTCTCCTTTTTGCTCCACATTCCATAAGCACTTTAGTGTGTTTCTCCTCAGCAGAACACCCATTGGTTTTAGACCAAGTAATTTTCTTAACTCTGCATTCATCATCCTCTCACTCTATAACACGTCAAACATCCACCAGGCCATTCTTAACTCTGTTCTTTCCAGCTTTATTTTATGCTATTCCCTTTTCCGCCATATCTCATACTAACAGAGCATACTACTTACCTACAAAGCTTTCATTAACATTTCCCTTCACACAGTGAAGCAGAGGTGAGAATCGTCCCAGCAAGCAAGCAAAATTAGGATTTAAACTCTGATATATAAATCACTACACTGACCTGATACTGTATATTTTCTAATGTGATCGCACAAAATTGTTTCTAACATGAAAATACTCAATGCACAATTGCATTTTAAAATAAAAAAGCGCACAGGCTACTTTTAGTATTCAGATATTCTAATGACAACAAATTATTGTACTTTTCAAAATATACATAGTAATTCTTACAAACACTGAAATCAAATAATAGCAAATATATTTCACACCCCAATATCATCAACTCAGAAGCCACCAAATTAGAATACTTTCAGCTTCTGTTTTGCAACTTTCTCCTTCTATTTTAATACCATTTACATCACTTTGTGGGTGTGTGAAGAATATTTCTATAAATATGTGTAATGATTTCAGAGGCCATGCACTGAAAATGCTAGTCCTGTCAGCTTTTGAAGCATTCATTACCCCAATTGTACATTACTTTTCTATAGCACTAACTACTACACCACTGTAATGCCCACTTTGTAAATATAAAAAAGTATTTAAAGGATACTTCCTTATTTGCAAATTTAAATTTACTTTTGCACCTAAATCATGTTTATGTTATTACAAAAAGTGATGAACTTTCTTCATATGTAAACCATATATATATATAATGTTTTCCACGCATGTTTAATTAACCATAATCAATTAATTAACATGCACCTGTGGAATGGTCATTAAGACCTTAACAGCTTACAGAAAGTAGGCATTTAAGGTCACAGTTCTAAAAACGCAGGACACTAAAGAGACTTGTCTACCGACTGTGAAAAACACCCAAAGAAAGATGCCCAGGGTCCCTGCTCATCTGCATGAACATGCATTAGGCATGCTGCAGGGAGGCATGAGGACTGCTGATGTGGCTAGGGCAATAAATTGCCATGTCCGCACTGTGAGACGCCTAAGACAGCGCTACAGGGAGACAGGAAGGACAGCTGATCATCCTCGCAGTGGAAGACCACGTGTAACAACACCTACACAGGATCGGTACATCTGAATATCACACCTGCGTGACAGGTACAGGATGGCCACAACAACTGCCCGAGTCACACCAGGAACACACAATCCCTCCATCAGTGCTCAGATTGTCCGCAATAGGCTGAGAGAGGCTGGACTGAGGGTTTGTAGGCCTGTTGTAAGGCAGGTCCTTACCAGACATCACCAGCAACAACGCCGCCTATGGGCACAAACCCACCTTCGCTGGACTAGACAGGAGTGGCAAAAGTGCTCTTCACTGATGAGTCACGGTTTTGTCTCACCAGGGGTGATGGACGGATTCGTGTTTATCGTCGAAGGAATTGAGCACGTCTGGGATCTGTTGGATCGCAGGGTGAGGGCTAGGGCCATTCCCCCCAGAAATGTCCAGGAACTTGCAGGTTCCTTGGTGGAAGAGTGGGGTAACATCTCACAGCAAGAACTGACAAATCTGGTCCAGTCCATGAGGAGGAGATGCACTGCAGTACTTCAAGCAGCTGGTGGCCACACCAGATACTGACTGGTACTTTTGATTTTGAGCCTCCCTTCATTCAGGGACACATTGTGAAACATTTTTAGTTTATGTCTTATCGTGTTGACTTTTTTAGTGTTCATACAAATATTTACACTTTAAGTTTATGGAAAGTAAAAACAGTTGAAAGTCAGAGGACGTTTCTTTATTTGCTGAGTGTATATATATATAAAATATATTATTATGTATTAGGGATTGTCATGTAAGTACTATTTACATATTAAGGAAACTGACCCAAATAAAAGCTTAAATGGCATCTTTATTTGCATGGCTTATATTTACACGTAATTTTATAGTCCTTATGTATGTGAACTACTTCTGAAGTAAGAAATTTAGAGAAAAAACTGGACTAAGTTAAATAATCACATTCTTTTATAGTTTTATTTTCAACATAGAAAAAAAGTAAGGGCAAGTAAGAAAGCTGCCAAAGAAAAGAGGACTGTCGTTTCAGGATGTGACCAGAAAACCCAATCAATTGAAACAATATGGCAGGTGAGTGTGGTCTAGTGAATAAGAATTGGGCATGAAGCCACAAGGTTACAGGTTCAGGTTCAAATCTCACCACAGCCTCACAGTGTGACCTGAAGTAAGTCATTTAACCTGTCTGCACTCTAATTGTAACAATATGTGCATCTCTGTATTGTAGGTTGTGAAGCCTGTTGACTAAAGAGCTGAATTTGAAACCACAAGAATGCCAATTCTCACCACTAGCGTACTGAGTGAAACAAAAGTAGCTGTTCAAGTATTATTGTTCCAGGAAAGTTTCTATTACAGATACTGTATGCTAGCAATGACTTTAGAGAAACAGTACATGCACAAAGTCATTCTCTATTTGAGTTATTTATAATAATATGTCAGCTATCCATTGTTATTATTTATTATTATTCATTATTTCATTCATTATTTATTTATTTCATAGTTTATTAAAACCACCTAATCCTATTTCAAGGATGGGGTGATGCTGTGCTCACATGCTTTTGGACACATGGTAAATTTGAGTTGCCAAGTTGTAAATTCCATATGAATGTTCTACCAAGTCGTAAATTTTGACAAAACAATGCTACCCAGATTATCTGAGGTGTGACATAATGCTGACCTTTTACCTTAGTCAATTGTTTAAAATAAAACATGATCTGGTCAGCCCGAAATGCCATTTTTTCAATCAAATTGAATATGGAGCAAAATGCTATATACATTTAATATGTTTCTTGTGCTCTTCATTTCAACAAAAAATGCTGTGTATTTATTTTAACAAATCAGCAGCAACCTTGTGTTTCTCTGAATAGTCCAAACAGAAACCCATGTGAACGCAGCAATGGCCAGAATCTATACTGGCTGCATGATAGTCCTAAATGAGACAGTTTATATCAGGAGACACTCGCTCATATGCTGAGTTCTTGTGCTCTTGTTGCAACTTTCACCTTCTGACTTTAGTGTGTTCACATGGGTTTTCGCTTGGATACTTAGTGAAAAATGTGAGGTTGCTGTCGATTTGTTACTTAGTCTGGGGGAAAAAAAGCAATTAAAGATAAACTGATTTTTTTGTGGAAATAAAGAGCAAAATAAATGCAATAAATGTGTATCATTTTTCTCCAAATGCAATTTCACTAAAATACATGGCATTTCAGGCTAACTAGGTTGTATATTTTATTTTAAACTATTGATTAAGGTGAAAGGTCAGCATTATGTCACAACTTTGACAGTTCACATAGTTTTGTTTTGTCTGAACTGTCTGAGTTGAAATTTCAAGTTTGCAGTGTTTTAACATTGTATTTTCAATTTAACAACTGGGATATGCAGTCTGTAAATTTACCATTTGTAAACACAACAATGGAATGTCTATTTGGAATCAGCAACAAGCTTTGCCTAATGTGCAGACATTATGTATGGAGTAGTTTTATTTGGCCAAATTTGCCAAAGTGTTTTCACAGTGAAAATGCTAGTGACATTATTCATCAAATATTTTTTGTAGAAATTAGCTGCGTGGACAGCTTAGATGGAGATTTTTCCCAAGGGACTCACAATGCTATGTTAAGGTCAGCGTGACTTCACAGACGAGTAGAAGCCATACACAGAACTTTCATGAGTGCTTACTGTAATATCACGGCCCAATCTGCTTCAGTCATCTGTAATGTCATGATCCTATGTAGCCTGATTTTCAGCATGTGAAAAAAAATAGCTTAAGTATTTTTATTCTAGGGGTATATTAGCTAACCATAATGAGAAAATCATGAGTACTGCCACTGGATATATAGCACTGGTCCCTGTCCACTGGCAGCACCACATGGCTAATTTGCATACATAATTAGCCATGTGCTGCTCTTATCAGTCAAAACAAGCTTTACAGGAACCCTCCTCTGCATGTCAAAATTAGACCTTATAAAATAACAACAATGAATGATTTATTAGTAATTACAAGGTGTTTCTAACTCTTAGATCTAAGAAAAAGTGCAAAGTATCTGCAAAGATTTATTGCTAGTTTGTCCACTTGTTGTATTTTGTTTGAGTTTACTGTATGCTTATTTTGCTACTTGGGGCATGTTTGTGCAATGGTTAGTATTGTTGCCTCACAACTCAGGTCACATTTTTGGCCACAATAGTTGGCCCTCTGCGCCACTTAATAGACCATTGCATTATTGTAATCCACTCCAAACTAGTTCACTTTTTCCTTCTTCACTGACTTCACTGCGTTCCATAAGATCCCATACATTTCCATAATTTTACTCCCATCTCTAGTCGAGTATATAAAACAGACAGGCAAAGACAAATCTGAAATTTGAATCTTGTCTTCTAGAGTAACAATTCAATAGCATTAAACTTTGTGCCACCGCACCCCTTCCAAATACTCTAAACACCTATGGCCGTTAAGTTTAAATTTTTAGTGAAACAGCTGGCATAAAATCGTTTATCACATTCAAATAAAAATACCACCAGTGTCAACAGGGGGAAAAGTAATACTTTAGTTGATTCTCTTCTCTAACTATTCAGTTTAAAAACTTTTTCAAAGTACCTAATTTTTCATTTGATTAAATATATGCTATTTGCTAAGGAGCTCTCCTTTGAACCCCTTGGATACTTTAGCTCTACCAACATTCCTGGTACATTTCTCCAGGACAGTCCTTCTGTCTCTTTCTACTAGTCTCTTGTTTCCAACATCACTCTTCAATTCTGGCCACCAATATTCTTTTTTTCTCTCCAATTTTTCTTCTTCCTGACTTCTCTCTTTAGCAGAGGATTTTTTTTCTCTGGAAATAACTGCTGCTGAACTGGCTTTGTCCTTCAACTTGAGAGTGCCAACCTGACTCTCACTGCCTGCACAAATGGAAATTACTTTGTTATAACTTAATGCTCCTTGTCTCAAATTCTCTACAGTGAAACTTAACAGTGCTTCTGGAGTTAACACCAAAACTGGTTATCAGCAATGACAATGACCAGGAGTATGCATGCCTTTCATCTGATTCATTTACCCTTTACAAATCACAATTTGGGCTCATCTGTGGGCTGAAGCCCCTTTGTGGGGGTTTGTTTCAAATCATTCCATCTCATCTTTCCAATATCTCTTCTCTCAAGGCCATGAGGGTTTGAGTGGGATTTTCACTTATCATTTGATTAAAACTGTTGATGTTTCCTGTCACTCACTACATGTTTATATTATATCGATATATATATCTATCTATCTATATATATTGTGACGGACAGCCGGGTCCCTTGCCCGGCCGGGACGCCTCTGCTGCATATGTACCGGGGGAGCCATCATGGACATGGCAGTACCTCCCCTGGGGCGCTTGGGGGCAGTCTCCCTGGCCGTGGATCTCTCCTCAATCTCCCCCGTGGCTCCATGGGACATGGAGTCCACCACAGCAGCCCGTTGGGAGATGGGGTGGCCGCTAGGGGGTGCTGCAGAGAACCAGCCACCACACTGGACGGTTTATCAGCCCCACCCGGAGGTGCAATTAAGACCAGCTGGTCAGGTACCTGGAACACTTCCGGGTGGGGTATAAAAGGGCCTGCCTCCCAGCAATCAAGGCCAGAATCGGGAGGAAGAGGACGAGGATGCCTGGGAGGAGTGGTGAAACAGGAAAGTTTGCATTGTGTTTGGGTTTTGTGTTGGGCCTGTGAGACACGGGGAAGACGTGTGCCCACGGCTGAAGAAAATAAAAATAAAATTCTTGAGTGTGAACACGTGCTTCTGCGTGGTCTGTGCCGGGTCGGGTGCTATAAAGCGCCTTTTTCACTATATATATATATATATATATATATATATATATATATATATATATATATATATATATATATATATATATATATATATATATATATAAGAGAGAGAGAGAGAGAGAGAGAGAGAGACACCTTTATATTGGCTAACTAAAAAGATTACAATATGCAAGCTTTCGAGGCAACTCGGGCCCCTTCTTCAGGCAAGATGTAATATATATGAAATCACAAAAGTACCCATATTAATTTTCAACACCATATTGACCAACAGCAGATTATTTTCATTAATTCTAGTTTTTTTTCTTCAGTAACCTATTACATAAACTTAATCAGAATATAAATAATCTTGCTCATGTCTGCTATATGACTAGGCTGTCAGCACCTCTTCAACTTGAGAGAAACAGGGAAAACCTAATCAGTCTCTGTTGGCCTTCCCATAATTTTCCAAGGGGATTCCTATTTTTACAGGCTAATGAGGGGTAGCTTCACTTGGATGCTTATTTTGTTGACACAGTTGTAAAAACTGTGATCAACTCATAAGGTGTACCTGGATCAGATCTTTTTGAAAATTATATTAATCATTTGAGAGCTAGTTATAAGAAGGTTCCACTGTGGTACAATAATATTGCTGCATTGCTTCATGGTCCTGGGTTTGAACCCCAGTGTAAAGCTTACAAAATCTCCTTGTGTTTATGAAAGTCTTTCTCCCCACACTCCAATTTTCCTCAAACACTCAAGAAATGCATATTAGATTAAAAGGTAATTCATAACTGGCCTGACGTGAGTGTGGTGTGGTGTGCACAGGAGGGATGGTCCCTACCTTGTATTCACTGCTGCTACGATAGGCACCAAATCTCAGTAACTCTGATCTGGACTAAAAGGAACACTAGCTGATAAAAACTCACCAAAGCCTCTGATCATCACACAGATGTTCTTATTAACATGTATTTAATTTGTTGTAAAAACCAAACTAATGAGATGCTAATGATCTAAGAGTGAGGAGTTTTTGAAATTTCACAGAAAATCAGGGACTGCCAAATACTTTCTGTGATAGGACACACATTCTTATCAAGTATCAAAGTTAAAATACAGTTCAGTGCCCCAAGTGAACTAAAAATCAAAAAGTTTTATTAAATGACAAAAACTATTTGGAAAAATTAAGGGGACGGATGTGACTCTAGAAGGCAGATTGTGACATGATTGCTCAGCTTGCTCAGACTGCTTGCTTTCTACACGAACTTTGATATCTTCTTTTCCTCCCAATAACAACTAATAATTATTTTTAAGTTTGCTACCTTATACTGGTATTATCAGCTGTGTCCTCTTCCAGAACGTCTCATAAGGATATTTGTAGCCCTACAAAGAAAGCACTCTGCATTGAGGCCTCCTCTGGCGCTGAAGATGGCAAGCCTTTCATGGCTGCCTTTTGTGACGACACAAAAAAATTTACACATGGCCAAACTGCCACATTGGCTAACTCCTTTTCACAAGTGTTGGTTATGATTTATTGCAACATAGCCAAAGTTAAAGATGAATAATAGAAGTTCACAAAAGAATTCAGGGTCTCGATAAATATGATGAACTGCCATGAAAATAAAATACAAGTACTGGAATGCTAAGTTGCAAACCTCTCATCTAAATGGATAGGTTTGTGGAACATTAACCGAAGAAATAACATTTGTTTCATTGGCATCAAGGAAAATGCAGAGAAAGGAGATCCAACATAGTATGTGGAGAAACTGTGGCTCCCAACTTAAAGTTAATCTCCAATCACAGACAGGTGTCACAGGATTCATTCTCCCATTGCTGACTCGAGCTGTCCAAGGCACCTTATAATGTAGTTTCTTAATTATACAGACCTTGTGGTGGCTGTATGAAACCAAGAAATACACCAAATTACCATCTCCTGAACAGTAAAATGTTAGTAAAATTATTATCCAGGATTCAAATTGTACATCTGGTGGCTATCTGTGTGCAAAATGCACATTTTTCAATATCAGCATCAAATTTCCTCCCACATCCTGAATAAATCCATATTACAGTGGATTATTTAGCAGCATTAGAACACTGTAAGTATGGGTTGCCTGTATAAAACAGTCCTGCACTGGACTGAGGCCCCCCTGTAAACCGTCTTCCACCCAGTGCAACCAGGTTAGGCTCTAGCCTTCCGTGACCCTCAAATGGATCAAGCAGGTTTAACAGTGTTAAGTCATATATGTTATATATTTAAAAAAAAAAAAACTAAGAAAAAATGTTATATTCTCACAGGTCTGTTCTAAAAGTAACACATAGTGCACCATAAAAGGAACATGATGAAGAAAAAATAGGGCAGCGTGGTGGCGCAGTGGTAGCACTGCTGCCTCGCAGTAAGAAAACCTGGGTTCACTTCCCGTGTCCTCCCTGTGTGGAGTTTGCATGTTCTCCGCGTGGGTTTCCTCCCACAGTCCAAAGACATGCAGGTTAGGTGCATTGGCGATCCTAAATTGTCCCGTGTGTGTGTGTGTGTGTGTGTGTGTGTGTGTCCTGCGGTGGATTGGCGCTCTACTCAGGGTTTGTTCCTGCCTTGTGCACTGTGTTGGCTGGGATTGGCTCCAGCAGACCCCCGTGACTCTGTGTTAGGATATAGCGAGTTTGAAAATGACTGGCTGAAGATAATACAAAGAATAATCAGGTTTAAACAAATAAATGAAATATTCCAGTTAATGCTTATACTATTACTATAACACTCAGTTCATAAAGATTTGCAATGGTAATAACAGTAATTTTCTTAATATTTCTTAATAAAATAAACATTAAATGTGACATGCTAATTTTTTTTTTAAATAAATACATGAAAAAAATATTTTTATTCTAGTAAATAAAGGTGTGATGTATTACCTTTACACCATAAACATTCACTTAAATTAATAAACATTCACACACACAAACCCACCGCACTTCCTGGCTATTCACAAAATATTTTAATGATACATTCTGAATCTTCAAACAACCAAACAGATATGCCTTTCTATTGATAAGTACAAAAATATTAAAACTCATTTCTGCCAGCACAGACATTCTGCTATATTAGCTAAAATGCATTTTACAAACAGCTATGTTAATCAAGTCCTACTGTAATGGGCGCCCCTAGACAGGATCTAACACAAATGACAAATGCTACTGACTTCTGCCTCAAATGGAACCCGGAAGGTCATCACTGAAAAAACAGAGCACTCGGCATCTGACGACATAAATCTTGAAAGCTGACAAAAAAATGTAACTTAATTTTTTAAAGTTCCGTAACAAAACAGGAATTTGTTCAGATGGCATGCTCTACTGCTATTTTCTTAAAGAATTTTGGCTTTTTATCTCTAGATGTCAGATAGAGTTAAGGATCTCTATTGTTTTGTCTGTCTTTTTATAAATTCCATTCACACATCATATCCTCAGCAACAAGATTTTCCAAATATGAGTCTTATGTTTCAAATACACATATAAATTATAGTTTTGTTTATTTTTAATTCAGGTCATTAAATACATGGCTTAAATGTACAGTGCAGTACAATTTAAGGAGACACATGTTTTTCATTTCTGTCTCATATATAGTGGGAATCATCTATATCACTTATATTTAACAACAGAACTTGCACCTTCAGTCAAACAGTGAATTTGTTATTCATAACTGTGACTGCCTCCTCAAAAGAGTAAATAATACAAGAATCATTTATTTCATACTGTAGACAGAATAATTTTCCCTAGTGGTCCTAAAAATCTCCTTAGGTGTTTCAAATATAATCCCTTTATATTTTACAAGTAGTTTAATGTTTAGTAAGGGAAATGATAAAGAGAGTGCCACAACACTAAAAATATATGCCATATTTAAGTTAACACATAAGTACTAGGACCTGTGATCGACTGCTGCTCTGTGTGAGTCATACTCGATGCTGCATGGATAGGCCGTAACCGCTTAATACTTTGAGACAGAGATCTGAAAACAAGTCCAGAAATGTTGTATTATACTACATAAACACAATTAACCTGCATCGTGGCCTGGCTACACTTCACCACTGACTTGGTGCCACTTTACATTTCACACAAGTGACCTCTCCTAGTCTGTCACAAAAGATAACAGAACAGATGGTATCACTGTAGACGGACCCTAATGAAAGAACGAATATAGGACATCAATAATTCAGACACCTTCAAGCACTGTTGGACAACTGCATGTAGGTTACCCAGGAAGGGTTTTGTAATCAAATGGCATAGGTACATCCAACCATTATGTAAAATAATGGTTCTACCTGGTCTTAGGCAACTAAGCACATCAGGATTCTTGTTTGTCCCTATTTTGTTGTTTCTTTTATAAATACAGAGCTCCTGCTTGTTGTCTCTTGAAACCTAAAGTAATGCATTAAAAAAAAAAAAAAAAAAAAGCTAAAATTACACCTTGCCTGAAGAAGGGGCCCGAGTTGCCTCGAAAGCTTGCATATTGTAATCTTTTTAGTTAGCCAATAAAAGGTGTCATTTTGCTTGGCTTTTCTCTAAAAATATCAACAATAATATATTTACTTTAGTTAAAAAAACACGTAAAAAGGAACTGCTAAATGGAGGTTAGTAAATAACAACGGGCCTGATAAACAATATTCTGTTTCTTCTCCTGGCCCAGTTATATATTTTCCCTTGCCTTTCAGGATGGCTAATCACCTTGTCTGTCTGTCTAGAATCACCAATGAACTCCTTCTCTTCTTGTCTTTAATAGGCCTTCATTCCAGTTCTCATTTTAACTTTGGACTAAACTCCATCCCTAGTCCATGACTGCTTCACTTTTCAGGTACAAGGGTACTTTGTTTTGGGTACAGAGACAGCAGGCCAAAATTCATCCATGCAGCTGTTGGGAGTCACTACACAACAGAACTCTTAATACCCTAAAAAGACCCGAGACTTCAAGGCAGTACACTGTCAAGGTACATGTGCTGCAGTCTCATGGGGTGAATCGTAATGAATACCTTTTGCCATTATATTGTGACCTAACTTCAAAGGGCAACATGGCCTCAATTGTTTCAGCTTAAGAACATACTATACATAATCTGCACCCAGGTGACCAAGAGGTCTAATGTACATTTGCCTTGTTCTATGGTCTGATGTGATGAAAACCGAGGTATTTATCCATCACATTAAATATCATGGCACATTGCCAAAAACACACCATTTCCACCTTGAAGCATGGTGGTGGTAGTGTCATGGGGAGGCTTCTCTTCAGCAGGGGTTTGAAGATTTGCAAGGGTAAAAGGTGAAATGAATGCTGCAGAACACAGAGAAATCTTGGAAGAAAAGTTGAGTGCCTTAGGAGAAAATTTGTTTTCCAACAACACTACAGCACCAAGAATAAAGCCAAAGTCACAGAGGAATTGCTTAAAAACAACAATGTGTATATGCTGCAACGACTATGTCATTGTTTAGGGTCCCTATATATCAAGCAGTTTTCTGAAAGTGATGTTGAAACTTCACCTAAAAAAGAAGAAAAAGAATAACAATAATACAGTACAGTACTAATAAAAGAAGAAGATGGAGAAAAACTTAATAAGGGAGGATATAGTGCTAAACTGCTTAAAATTGTAACAAACACAGAGATGGAAAGATGAAGACACCCACTGAGTGAGAGTTAAGCCAGGTAATGGTTACATTTGTTTAACAGTCAATGATCCATAGTTGTACTTTCAGAAGAATCACTTTCCCACTGTTAGGGCACATGGATAACGGCTCATAACAATTATACTGAAACTAGCCACGGTTATTTCTACACGGTTACTGAAGTGGTGTTCTCTCTTCCATTGTTCCTGATTATCTTCCACTGTGCTGTTCCCTACCTCTCTCCATAATCTCTCCTAATCTTGTGTGAGATTCAATTTTCCCAATGCCCTGGCAGCCCTCTTGAACCTTCCTGAGCTTATAAAGTGTAAAACAAATGTTACAGGAGGATCATGAAATGCAAAACTCAGCATACCTGTGTGACTGTTCACCATCCAGTGCAGTCTATCTTCAGGGTAAAATGCTGGCTACTACAATACAGTTACCAAAAGGTGAAATTTTACCATTTTGGATGACAGTGCATGGCTTCTCCAATTACATGGAATGATCACATAATTTAAAAGATTTGTTCAGAATGTCAGATCAATATTTTTTTTTTAATGAGTTCAGATCTTTTCCTGGACATCATCTTCTGGCAGCTCCCAGCAAGTGAGGACAGCTCATGGGCTCTCCTAATTCCTGGTGAAGTTAGGAGAGCTTCCTAAATTAGAAAAAATGATAAAATGCTTTTACTCCTACTCTTAAGAGTAGGGTCAAATGTGCATTTCTCTTGAGACTTTTGAGTTAGTTAGGACAATTTTCCTACTCTGAGATAATTAATAGATATGGACGCAGATTTTAAATCCAATTGAGAATTTGTGGCTGGACTCGTGATCCCATGTAGCCTGATAGAACTCAAGCAGTTCTGAAAAGACAGCAGTGCAACATTGATAAATCTGTGTGAACAGGTCTCTAAGGCTGGAACAGCTGCCTAAGGTGCATCTACTAAGGGCGTAAATACGTATAAACTGTTTAATCAGTCTTGTCCACTTTACATAGATCTGTTCTCACTTTGGCATTAAAGAGACTTTTTTGTTGATTAATGTGAAAAAGCCAGGCTATATTCACTGTGATTCACTGCTGTAGAACAATAAAATGTTACAATTTCAAAGGGGGTAAATACTTTTTATTGCCGCCAAATCTTAAAGACATAACATCACAGCCTGAAGACATATTAATTAAAATACTGCATATATTTGCGGGATGTGATGGTGACATTTTTTAGTTGTGAGACTATTCTGATTCCCATTTTTTTTACTCCTCTGTGACCTATAGTGGTATTTTGCATCAGTACAACTTTGACTAATTTCTCTGTATTCTCTTATTGACATAAGATTTTAGAGTACAGGCTACATCACCAATAACAGAACCGCCAAACCAACATCACATTCCACTGAATTCACTGACATTTCATGTGCACTCATTTGCACTACAGAATGCCAAGGATTTGCATTTGATTTGATAGATTCTCACCATTCTCATGAAATAGGGAGATGTGTGTTTATTTTCTCAAATTCTTTTCTCTGCCAAACAGCTAGCCAAAGGTTAATAAATGTATGCTTTATTAATTGTTACGAGATTTAAGAAACTAATTAGGAACATATCTACAGTTTGTTTTGTGTACCTACTGCATGGTGATTTCAGTTTTATTAGTTACTAATTCTGTGATTTATTTAAAATAAACTATATTTGTAAAAATATTTATATATGTAGGCACATTACATAATATTTAATACATTAGGCACAAATATACCTGCACTTCTTCTCTGGTCAGAATCACAGAGAACAGACAGTATGTCTGGATGGATGGATACCAGGTCTGAAATCCAACATTGGTGGAACTCAGGTACAAATAATACTGCGGCCAACCAAACCAGTAGCATTAATCAAACAAACAACAAAACTTTGATATACTAGGGTTGTGGGGTGGCATGGTGGCACAGTGGTAGTGCTGTTTCCCTGCAGTAAAGAGGTCTCTGTACTACCTGTGTGGAGTTTCCATGTTGTCCACATTCTGTGTGGGCTTCCTCACACTGTCCAAAGACATGCTAGTTAGGTGACATGGCAATACTAAACTGGCCCTAGTGTGTGTGCTTGCCCTACAATGGACTGACACACTGCCCACAGGTTGTTCCTGCGCTAACTGGAGTAGGGTCCCCTGCGACCCTGGTATGGATTAAGCGGGTTACAAAATGACAGGAGATGACACAACAATAGAGCTTTGTAGTATAAAAACACAATTTTTAAAATGGTACAGTACCAGCATTAGTTTAATTTTGGCAACTGGAAGTAAACCATAGTTTTCAAGCACCTCATGCTCAGTTGTTCAATAGCGAAATTGAAGCACCAAGGGCAGATATCTGCATCCTACTCCTCTCTCTGATTTTTTAAATTTAATATACAACTGTCTTAATAAGTAAAAAGACAACAGACAGTGTTTCTAGCAGACAAGCCACAAAAGTCTGCACAGGTTTCTTTTTTCTTTTTATCCACATTAGTTCCTCAAACTTCAACTCTATCACTTATTCATAGAACATCTTGTGCAGAGGTTTAGAAACTAGATGGAAGACATATCACATAAGAATATTCAGTCCTTTTTTTAACTTGTACAAATACCAAATGAGATTATGATTACACCTTTCAAAGCCTTTAACGAACTAGCTTACGAAAGTTACATTTTCCTCAATCTGCACTCCATTGACATTTTACTTTTCCAACTCACTGAGCTACCTGGCTTTATCCAGGAAATTTCTTTAAACAATAGGCCTCAGTTAATGTTCCTAGGGCTAATCAGATGTGTCAAGAGTACTACTTTTCTATATGTAATATTTTTGTTGCCTCCAGGGGCAAATATTATTAGATGACTAAAGCGCCTTACTCTTGAAAATGCTCAGGAGTAAAAACATTTCTGGCACAGATCAATTTTTGCTTTTCCTAGTGATTTGGCTTTTCTTGATGGTCAGTCCAAAAACACTTTTACAGGAAAGTGAATTGCTTTGAATTCAAACAGGTAAGTAGAAGGAATAATGGGAATTTTGGGTATTAATTTAATTTCTCCCTGTAGCAGATACCATAAAAGTGGTAACATCAGTCAGATTGAATTTAACATGATTTTATGACCTATAATCTTGTACCATTACAAAGTTTTTAAGGGTTTAGATCAACAGCAATATAAACTGAATTGTGCTTTCTTTTAACATATTACATGCAGCATTGACCTTTTCAAGCTGCACGTTTATGTGTTTCATGGAATAAACTCAATGTTTTAAGGACTGTACAGATATGAATAGGTGAAAAGTAATAATGCTGTGACTTATGTACAATGTTCACCTCCTCTATGTACCCCCTTCAGTGAGCTTTGCAAGCTTTAAACAACCCCGACTTGTACTGTACTCAAGGCTTGAAGAGGGCTGGTGGGCTGTACCGCCAGTTTCGTTTTTTTGCTTTGCATACCGAAGCATAGCAGCACATCGTGATCAGACCTCCAAGGGGATACCTTAGCCTCTCCACAATATTGCATGTATTTTGTCACCAATTTGCTGCCCCTAACCCCTCATTCTTTGAATATTATGTATTTAACAGCGCTCAACAGTACAGTCCAGCTTAAATTTGCATATATTTTATCACATCAGAAGGAATAAGAAGAAGCTGACTGAAAAGGGACGACTGCATGTACCCAAGGAGGCCACTTCTTCCTTCAGTTTTGCCTACCTTTTTTTAGTCCATTTCCACTTCCATGCAAGCTTGCCACCTAATCTAATTTTCCTATTTAAGGCAATTGTCCTTTTTCACTTGCCAGCAGCCCTATTTCTTTGTACGATTATAGTCTTGACTTGTACCATGGCACTGTTTTGCTTGCGGTATTCATTTGTATGAACTGCACATCTAGTTTCTCTTTGTGATCACAGATGAAGCAAATTATGGTAGTGGGGGTTAAGAGTTATCCATAAATATTGATATTTATCAAAAAGTCCTTTCTTAGCAGATATCTACTAATCTAGATGTATCACACTACCAAATCATCTTTTTAACTAAATGGAAAACACTGCTTTTGTTGATGAGTGACAGAGACAGTCAACTGTGCATTATACATATATAGATTTGTGCCATAATGGCATAATGCAGTGAAGAATACAGAGCTCACCCTTTCCAGCACTTTTCAGAATTATAAACACGATCATTAAAGCAAAATCAAGCACTGAACTCTTCTAAAATAATGCAAATCAACCATACTGTAGTATTGTGTTTAATTCTAATGAACTTGTATTAGTCCATAACCATGCTTGTCGCACATCTTTTCTTTACTGTTTGATATGACTGGTAAGTATAAAGCAAAGTCAACAAACATATTTACCTAAATATATATAAAAAATACATATCAGCTTCTCCAGTATGTGACACATAAACCTGAATGTGTCTTTTCAGTAGATTTGGGTAAACGTGTTTGTCAGCCATTTAAAAAAAAGGACGAGTGCTTCATGCCAAACCTGTTTTTTTACCTTTTAAAGGAAACATGCTTTACTGGGATGGAAAAGTTTGTCTTTTTTTTAAGCAATCACAGAACCATTAGCACATCTTCAGATTCTTGGAATGTGATGAATCAGAAACCAAAAGAAACAAAGTTTCCCTGCATGTCTATACAAGCACAGAGCAATATGTAAAGTCTCAAGTAAAAGTCTCTGCATTCTTTACAGTGTGAAAGTAAAGAAAAGAGGACACTATCTCACTATCTACGGCTTTGAAACATTACATGGTTTATTTTAAGTTATATTAAATTTCATTTCATAGTCCCTTTTATTTAGGAGATGAATTTTAAAAAATGTAAAGTTAAAAAACAAAAATGATAATTTACGTACTACATTAAGGAGTATTTGCAAGGACTTTGTGCAATATGTTTAGCGAATCTGTAGTCCTACCTCCATTTATTGCTTTTTGATACCAACACTGATTCATCTGCCATGTGTTCCTCTCTGGGAGGCAAAGCAGCTAATGCTGCAGTCTCATAAGCACCAGAATCTTGGGTGAGAATACTGTGTCCAGTCAGTGTTTATCCTAGATATTGCATATTCCCCCTGTGTCAGCATAAGTTTATTTTGGGCACTCTGGTTTTCCTCCTACATCCCCAAAGACATTGATCGAGTGTGAGTGTGGACAGCTTTCTGCCTTGCACTCACTACTGCCACAATAACTTCTGACCCCAATGAACCTAAAATGGATTAAAACCGTTTGGGAATATCAAAATTATGCTACTTTTTCTTTCTTTGTGTACCCTACATTCACTGCTACTATGAACTGCTAAAACATTATACATTTTGTTTGAAACTGTACTAAACTTCCTGAAAAAAATAAAAATGAAGAAGGAACACTCACTCCCAAAAATGTCTGAGACTCGCATTTATTTTTTAATCGCCTGCTACATTATACTCACATTCAGTACTGCATATATGGCACGTAATAATGTAAAGGCTGAAGGCAATCAATTCTACAAGGGTGCTGAAATGTCAGTAGTACATTGGCTCAGGCCCTGCTATTACTGAAAGAACTCTATTATTGTCCCTTGGTAATACAAACACCAAGGTTTCTGTGACAAAAATGGAGACTTGTGGCTTCATGCTTCAGACTGCTGAACTTAATCTGGCAGATGTATTTTTGCTATAAAGACTCTTGGCCCTTCATTTGCATTTCTGGCAATTTTACCATTCATCATGATAATCTGCTGTCCTGTAGCTTGTATTTTTCAATTTCTCTTCTCAGTTTGATTTTTTGCACTGTTGGTGGTAAAGATGCCCAACCTTGACTCAGCTGAGTGTCAAAGCTGAAAGTTAAATACTTAAAGATTTTGTTTACTCCAATACTAGTTATTAATTGTATGACTCATAAACAGAGAACAAGTCTAAAAATGTTCCTAACTATTCAAATGACATAAGTGCTCTATGCAAAATATTTTGCTTTACCCAGTTTGAAATTGTATATTTGCAAGAGTGCATTGCCATGACCTTCAAAACACCATTCTTTCCTGGAAAAGTATGAGGTGTAAAGATTTGAGGCGTATCTCACAGGCAATTAAATACAGGCAGACATTGTGGCTTACTGGTTCGGAAGATAGGCTGGAGAGGAAAATGCTGCTGATTCAATCTAGTCCCTGAAATCCAATTTTATAAATATTTCTTTCAAAAACTGTGTTTTGCTCACAGTGGAAGGCAAGCCATAAAAGATTTTAATAATTTTCTCAACAAATTCCATTTAACTGACACTCTGAAAGTGTATATGATTTAAATATTTTTTGTAATATCTTCTACATATTAACATAAGTTGAACCTCCAAAAATATGTTTAATTGAAAATTATACTTATTACAGTTTGGCTGACTAGGATATAATCTTGATTGACAGCTTGGCAAATAAACTCACAAATAAAAAATGAATATGTGCATTACATGTTTGGACTAAGAACTGTGCAGATGAAACCGAGATGGGAATTATAAACATTATGCAGTTTCCAATAAAATGATCAGAATATCAGGAACAAAAAAAAATCTGAAATGATAAGTGAAAGGAACAGCACAATAGCTCTTCTGACAATTCAAAGTGGTCAAGACTTATAATGTACAATGCCTAACCTGCACTCATATGAGTGATAAATGAGGCATATTGTACTATTATATTGCTATAAATCACATTTGCCAACTACTGACAGCTTTTATCAGATATAACCTTTTCAAGTTTCTATTAGACTGCTAACATTTTCAACTTCGACACATATGCAGTTTACAAATTCTGCAGCTGATTAACTCTGGGCAGAATCTAGCTGCCACAGTAGCCTTTTAAAGGTGCACTTCTGTGTCATGTATTTTTATTAATAGAAATCATTACTTTTCTTGGAGTAATTTTCCTATCCAGCAGAATCTTCAATCAGACATTCACAGTAGAATAACATTTTTAACTACTAATGTTGGCACAAGATCCCATCTCAAAAAGTATCCTTTAAAGAGTTTTCCTTTTTTAACTAAAAGAGGGGAAGCTTCTACAGCTACCCTCCCTAAAAAATGTGTGTGTGTATATATATTATATATAAAAATAAAACATTTTTTACAGAATTTATTTAAAAGAGAACTTAATAAAGAAAAACGTTGTTAGACTAACTGAAAAAAATGTGCATTTTTCTTTAAAGAAGAAACAGACATGATGTGAGTTATTCTATTATTATTATCTGAGTAAGTTGCTTCTTTGGAGAACACAAAGAGACAATTTGATTACCTGCAGACTTGAAATACAGCCTAAGTTAAAAAGGGATACTGTCTCTAATCATTTCACTCAGGATAAAAACTGATGTTGATGTTGCTTGTTTGACCACTGGAAGCCTGGTACTTCAAATGGTATTAGATTTGATAAGAACTAACTAGACATCAGACCTAAATAATGAAACCCAAAGAGACAGGCCTAGACTCCACGGAGATGAAGGTCTAGAGAGACTCTCCTGCGGCACATTGCCTCCTTATGATGTGAAATATAGTGGGCTAAGGACAACTTACCTCAGCATCACACCAGGCACAATTCTGTCCCAAAACACCCCCACCCCCAACCCACTTCTAGCTTTTCCTCCAAAACAACCACGTCATCTCTTTCAATTGTATCAAGCAGTCTGTGCGGCAGTAATTTGACAATTGAGATGTAAATGACAAAATAAGCCAAACTGTTACTGCAACTGGCAAATATATCAAGTAATAGAAAAGCAACTGGACCTGCAACAACTATACAAAAGGCTGATGATGGATGAGAACAGGCCATTTAAAGAGAAAACTAAGAGGCAGACAGATGCCTACCAGTTACCACAACGGTTAATCTCAAAAAAATACAGCTGGCCAACAAAGAATATAATTCCTCATACTGGCTAACTAATAAAAGACATTCAATGCATTTACTGAAAAGCAGAGTTAAAATCTTATGAGCTAATTTCATATTTTAATATGAAACCACTCCTAAAAGGGAAACAATTCACATTTTTCAATGTACAGTGCACACTAATCAAGCAATCTACAGAACAAATCAAACTAAACTTCATAACTTAATATAAAACATTATAATAAATAATAATAATAACAATAATGCATTTCTAAAGCACCTTTTGTAATGCATTCTTAACTCGAACAATAGTTAATTTTTTTCAAAGAAATTAAAAGAAAAATAAACTAGGGAAAGGGTAGAGTTGTGACAGGTTTAAATTAATTTTTATTCAACAAATATACCAAGAACAAAATGTGAAAGAGTATGTAAATAACTATAATATTACATTTGGCTAAACTGTACTACTCATTTGGAACAAAATTCATTTGCGTGCAAGTTAAAAGGAAAAAACAAAAATACAATTTACATTAATGATAATATTCAAATGAGTATTACAATTGTAAAAAGAGAAATCTATTACATTGGCTGGTTTCAACAATACACCTCTGCCTAAACTAAAACGGTAGATATGAGAGGTTGAATTAAATGTAATTTACAAGGCATTATATAGAAATCAGGTGACTCCAATAAAATAGTGATTTTTGTTTTTCAGTATTTTCTATCTATTAAATATTTATATAACGTTTGTGTGTGTCTGTATGTATATATATATAGTATGTATTATACAAACACACTTATGTATAGTTAGATATACAGTTAAGGCATATACTGTATAGAGTACATACATGAATATGTACATATACGTATACATGCATAAATAAACACACACACATAATAACACGGGCGGCACAGTGGTGCAGTGGTAGCGCTGCTGCCTCGCAATAAAGAGACCTGTGTTCGCTTTCCAGGTCCCCCCTGCATGGAGTTTGCATGTTCTCCCCTTGTCTGCATGGGTTTCCTCTGGGTGCTCCGGTTTCCTCCCGCAGTCCAAAAACATGCAGGGTAGGTGCATTGGCGATCCTAAATTGTCCCTAGTGTGTGTGTGTGTGTGTGTGTGCGTGCGTGCGTGCGTCCTGTGGTGGGCTGGCACCCTGTTTTGTTCCTGCCTTGCGCCCATGTGCTGGCTGGTATTGGCTCCAGCAGACCCCTGTGAGCCCGTGTTAGGATATAGCGGGTTCGATGATGATGACTGACTGAATAACATTTTCAAATGTGCTTACTTCAATTTAGGGCTAAAGGAAGCCAGAGCCTTTCCCAATGCCACTGGGCAGAAATCAAGAGGCAGCCCTGGACAAAAAGCCAATCCATTGCAAAGACCTCACACACAAACACGCACACACACGGTCAATTTAGATCTGTATACAGAGGTAAACTCACAGAGACATAGATGAACATGATGCTAACTCCACATTGACAACAACTGGGTTGTGGAGTCAAATCTAGTGTGTAGATTCCTGTATTTTTTATACTTTAAATGAATACACACAAATTTATTGAAATAGTGTACATTGATCAATTATCAGAGAGAAAGGAATATTTAGATCTCCATAAACACATACAGTGCACACCCAAAGAGTTCCATTTTTATTGAAAGACATATAGTACTTACCTTTTTACTTTAAATGTTTAAATATTAAGGTTTCATTTTAGGAACAACCTCTGCCCTGCCTGCTAAAACACAGTTAGTCCATTGCATTTAACATTCAGCAGCACATGAATAACTTTTTATGCAACTCCAATAGTTAGAAAGATGGACAACTCAATTATCAGGGCATTTATCAACATATTCAGTGGCATAAGCAGCATCCGGTAAGATTGATGACTTCAAAAGTCCTACGGTTTTCTTGCCGTAATATTCAGGCGTTGTGCCTGAAAACATTTTTTTTTTTTCAGCTTTCATACGCAAAGCTTCATTACCCATCACTCGACTGAAGAGACTTTATTATGAGGTTACCATTTTGGCAACACTATTGTTTGCATGATGAATGTTTCTGAGTAAAAGTGTGGCAAGCTTTAAAGAAATTATGAGCTATCATGCCATTAGAAAACAAACATCTTCATTGCTAATTGACTAAAAAGTGTCAAGTATAAATAAAGTACAATTAAGGATTGAGAGTTATAAGACTATTGCATGTAATTTCTAAAAACGCGAACTTTATGATATGTTAAAGGAATAAGTGCAAGTCCATTAGTTGTGCTTTCGTAATTCTTAGTTTTGTCTGTTAAATTGCTTTTAGTGAAAAACTTGCTATGCAAGTTCTGTGCTTTGAAATATGCCTTGAGACAAAAAGTATCTAACTTTCTGCATTCTGTTAAGGAAAACAACTTTAATTATTAGTTCTGTATGAATCACAAGCATTCCCCATTTTTTTTTTAATCTTCAAATCTTCTAGGAAACATCACATTGAATTATTTTAACTAATGAGGAAGATGGGAAATTATATCATCTCTGTGTCTCCTGAGCCAGCTTGACATCATGACTGTATATGATGTAGAAAGGCCCAAAGAGCGGGGGGGTGGGGAGTTTACTGCTCCTGCAAAGATATGGTAACAACAATAGAAGAGTGCATTCAAAATGTCAGACGTAAATGTCAATTAAAAATTACAAGGAGTTTTGAAAGGTAAGGTCTGAAGGGGTTGACATTCTTTGACATCATGGAGTGTCTGTGACCAAGCCTTTGGCAAACATAACAGGATCTATCCTGTCAACTCTTATCGTACATAAACTCAGATGCTTGTCTAATCTGAATGAAAAATACCAGGGAAATTGGAGCCAAAGCCTTGCGGTTATGTAGACGGAGGCCATGGCATTCTTCAGGCATTCATGTGATCCTTTTGACTGGTGAGGCTATAGACTCTTTCAGAGTTTATGGAAGATAAGACAAGAAAAGCCAAGTAACAACTACATAAATTGCTAAGACTGTGTCAGTGGGGGAGCCCACGCACACATAATGCTTTCATACAGCAGGAATCCAGAAAAATAAAAACAATGTCATTTTATCCACTGTAATATCAAAACTATTCTATAAAGAAATGCCTCTGAATGTTCTCCGTAAAATGGAATTCCTTTAATGACTTTTATTGCAGGCTTTCAAAAACCACTGGAACCAAAAACCCGATATGCTGCTTTCTGCCAAAAGATACTGCCATTATACCAGAGAACTTTATTTCATCCATCCATCCATTATCCAATCCGCTATATCCTAACACAGGGTCACGGGGGTCTGCTGGAGCCAATCCCAGCCAACACAGGGTGCAAGGCAGGATCAAACCCTGGGCAGGGCGCCAGCACTTTATTTCATTCTGAATTAAAATAGTAACAATAATAAAGAGAAATAAATAATGTAAATTTGTAAACCAGTAAAAGTTTATAAGTTCAACAAGATGAACATCCTTCCTTTATAAGTAAAGCACCTTGAGCTAAACTGACTGTCATACAGCATCTAAAAGAGTAAATCAACAACCAGCAAAGGGTTATTGATTTTAACTACTGTAATTGTATTTGGCAAAATTAAATATTGATTCATTCAAGTTTCATTAAACCATTGTTCTAAATAAACAATAAGTCATCTTTGTTTATTAGTACTACTTCAATAAAAAGTTATGTTTCCTTGAATATCCCCTTATTCATACTGTCACTGGAAAAACACCATCAGAATTTAACTTTAAAAGATGTACAAGACAATGAAATATTCAGAATGCCGCTCTCTTCTAAATGCTGCACATCTCTAATAAACTGTTTCTAAAAGCCAATGGTAATCAACTTGCTCAAGTTGGGCTGCAGATAATGCCAACTTTTAGCTGACCCATAGTCCCTTGGTAGAAATCTAAGGTCAAAACCTTCTTGCATTATCCCAATGTGTCAAAATATGTCAACAAACCATCATACTAAAGGAAGACGACTGACCTTTCCATTCTTCATGTTTGGGGTCACCAATGAAGCCTGTAGACTAAGGGTATGCATGAGCAGTTTTCCAAACTGTTTGACACACTCGGTTCCTGAGGTTCTCTCTTGTCTGTTTACTAAACTGCAAGGTTAAATCTCAGTGGTAACACTTTGCAAAGCCGTCATAAGCATGCAAAAACATGAGCCATTAAGACAGCGTACATCGCCATTTAGCATTCTTGTACTTCTCTGACTGGGCAGTGAGTCGATTTCAAAAATAATAAAAGTATCATTCAGAACTTTTTTTTTTATTTTATACAAATCTTTCTATACAGCAGCAGTAATACAAAATCAGAATGAAAGGTTTAGGTACAAGGGTTTGAGTAAAAAAAACTAGGGGGAAAATGACTGTTAAAAACAAATCTCAAGAAACATTTTGGACTGAAAAGAACAGGAAGGATGCAAGGTTTTTCAATAGAAGGACAGTACACACTTTTTATTGCTTTTTCCTTATATAATACTGTAAAATTAGAAGAAAGCGAAAAAGATTCCTAGAGATTAAAGAACAGAAAACTGGCAGCAAGAAAAGAACTTAGAAGATACCAACATTAAACCTCCTGGATTTGATGGAGTGATCTTTTTACTATTTAGTGTATGAAGTCCAAAACAGCCCCAATCAACCTGAATAAAAATGTAAAAATCACATTCTTAAACCTCCTTAATTAAATGCAGGGTCATGGGAGCCAGAAACTATCCTGGCAGCATGGGGTGCAATGCTGAAATCAACCCTGGAACGGGTACCAATTCATCACAGGGACTGTTGACACAAAACACACACACACACACACTCTCTTGGGACCAATTTGGAATCACCAACCAAACTAGCCAATGTCTTTGGGGATGTGGGGGGAGAACCAGAATACCCTGAGCAAAACCAACACAGACAGGCACAGAATATGCAGAATCCACACAGATAGCAGGCATGGGATTAAAACCTACGCTGCTGGATCTTTAAGGTATCGGCACTAACCTCCATGCTTCTGTGCTGCAAAAATTAAAACTACATTTTAACTAATGGTATTTATCCAATTCTCTGTATATACTGAATACATATGTTATTACGTACTTCTGATACAATAAACACAGAGCACAAGCAAAGATGGTAAAGTCAGGAACTGGTATTAAATAAGACACTAAAATATCAGCTAATGGTTTCAAAATTTGGGGATGGGAAAAGCATAAGAACCATTAAAATTAGTCTAACCCATTTTTATATTTGCTGTCACAATGAGTAAAATGCTGAACATTAACAAAATATACTGGTTTTATGTAAAGTTTCAATTGCATGTAAAAGAGCCAGTGGTTTGGAAGAGTGGTTAATGTTGGAATAGATTCCAGCTTTCTTTCAATGATTTACAAAAAAGTAATGCTCATCTCCCCGTCATAAATTTCTCCTACTCTCAGAATTGGGCAGGATCTTGCAGTGTAAATGGAATAACTATTTATTTTACTTTAAAGAAATGAAACTAGGGTCAAAAAAAGAAGAGACAAAGCAAAGTATATTTGTGTAGTGTAAATATAACCAAACTAACAGCCTCAAGTGGGCCTGTCTTAGAGGTCTTGTACCCAATCTAATACCAGGAGCTGCCTGTGTGTATGCAGTTTTATCTTTTTGTTGTCTTTCCAAAAATTATTTGTTCCTTCTCTCGGACAAATGCATGTTCTTTCTCCTTCAAACTCACTTCTGGGTTCAGCAGTGGCGCTGTGACTTTGCCAGGGAAAACAGACCAGTGGTTTACAGTCTTACATACAGTAAGTATACATACAAATATACATGGTCCATTTGTTTGTTAAGCGCACCAGATAGTCTTTCAGTTGCCAGCTTAATTTGAAGGGCACCATGGACCAACACTTGTTTGGGTTCATGTGCAATCCAATGGACAGGCGAAGATGCTGCCTCTAGAATGCTTTCAATAACTCCTCTCCTGCTACCAAGATGGACGCTTAGCCGTCTCCTATAAGCTGTCAGCCTCCTGCCCTCTAGTGTCGGGGAGCAGCACTAGTCTTTTCACTCCCTTGGGTAAGTATTCCCGACAACTATTTTCCTAGGCTATTTAACACAACTATAGGGCATGTACTCTCATGACAAGGACCCTGATTCCAAACAGGCAAAAAGCAAAATGTTTCTGGCAGTGCAGGTTTCAATCTGCTCCCTAAGGCACTACTTAACGCGGTCCATGCCTCAAATTTTCCCAGCTGCTTACTTACATGTATATGCGCACATATGTTCATTAACTTTTTTTTTTTTGTGGGTTAGCTGGTGTCTTTCCCAACATGCATCATGGGGGAGGCAGGAACAAACCATGGACAGGGCACCAGTTCATTGAAAGCTGAACACACACACATGCATATATATGCATTTATATATATATATGCATATATATATATATATATATATATATCCATATATATATCCATATATATATATATATCCATATATATATATATATATATATATATATATATATATATATATATATATATATATATATATATATATATATATATATATATATATATATATATATATATATATATATATATATATATATATATATATATATATCCATATATATATATATATATATATATATATATATATATATATATATATATATATATATATATATATATATATATATACTATATATATAGTGTATATATGATACATACATACATATATACACTCACCTAAAGGATTATTAGGAACACCATACTAATACAGTGTTTGACCCCCTTTCGCCTTCAGAACTGCCTTAATTCTACGTGGCATTGATTCAACAAGGTGCTGAAAGCATTCTTTAGAAATATGGCCCATATTGATAGGATAGCATCTTGCAGTTGATGGAGATTTGTGGGATGCACATCCAGGGCACGAAGCTCCCGTTCCACCACATCCCAAAGATGCTCTATTGGGTTGAGATCTGGTGACTGTGGGGCCATTTTAGTACAGTGAACTCATTGTCATGTTCAAAAAACCAATTTGAAATGATTCGAGCTTTGTGACATGGTGCATTATCCTGCTGGAAGTAGCCATCAGAGGATGGGTACATGGTGGTCATGAAGGGATGGACATGGTCAGAAACAGTGCTCAGGTAGCCCGTGGCATTTAAACAATGCCCAATTGGCACTAAGGGGCCTAAAGTGTGCCAAGAAAACATCCCCCACACCATTACACCAGCCTGCACAGTGGTAACAAGGCATGATGGATCCATGTTCTCATTCTGTTTACGCCAAATTCTGACTCTACCATTTGAATGTCTCAACAGAAATCGAGACTCATCAGACCAGGCAACATTTTTCCAGTCTTCAATTGTCCAATTTTGGTGAGCTCGTGCAAATTGTAGCCTCTTTTTCCTATTTGTAGTGGAGATGAGTGGTACCCGGTGGGGTCTTCTGCTGTTGTAGCCCATCCGCCTCAAGGTTGTGCGTGTTGTTGCTTCACAAATGCTTTGCTACATACCTCGGTTGTAACAAGTGGTTATTTCAGTCAAAGTTGCTCTTAAATCAGCTTGAATCAGTCGGCCCATTCTCCTCTGACCTCTAGCATCAACAAGGCATTTTCAGCCCACAGGACTGACGATACTGGATGTTTTTCCCTTTTCACACCATTCTTTGTAAACCCTAGAAATGGTTGTGCGTGAAAATCCCAGTAACTGAGCAGATTGTGAAATACTCAGACCAGCCCGTCTGGCACCAACAACCATGCCACGCTCAAAATTGCTTAAATCACCTTTCTGACATTCAGTTTGGAGTTCAGGAGATTGTCTTGACCAGGACCACACCCCTAAATGCATTGAAGCAACTGCCATGTGATTGGTTGATTAGATAATTGCATTAATGAGAAATTGAACAGGTGTTCCTAATAATCCTTTAGGTGAGCGTATGTCTATATTTGTATATGTGTATATATATATGTATTTATAAATGTATATATTAATATATATATGATGTGTATATATATGTTTATATGTGTGTGTGTGTATATATATTATATATATATATGCCAGCAACACTCATGACAATGACAACACAATTACATTGTCAATCATGTTACGTTATTATTAAAATGATTCCTTTTCTTTTTCATTACTTCTTTAACACACTACTTCTCCACTGCTTGGTATTTTATTATATATATATATATATATATATATATATATATATATATATATATATATATATATACACACATATACAGTAATCCTCGCTATATCGCGCTTCGACTTTCGCGGCTTCACTCTATCGCGGATTTTATATGTAAGCATAACTAATTATATAACGCAGATTTTTCACTGCTTCGCAGGTTCTGCGGACAATGTGTCTTTTTACTTCCTATACATGCTTCCTCAGTTGGTTTGCACAGTTGATTTCATACACGGGACGCTATTTGCGGATGACTGAGAAGCTAACCAATCAGAGCACGCAGTTAAGTTCCTGTGCGCTGAATGCAGTGTTAACCAGGAAGTCTCGTCTCGCTCATTCAGCATCAACGTGTTTCGCTGTGTAAAGATTTAAACACAAAAGAGCACAAAAGTTATCTTTGTGCATAGTCAAGCCCTCCATTATGGCTCCAAAACAATCTGCTCCTGCTACTGCTTTCGGGGCCGTGCCCAAGCGCCAACGGAAGATGTTAACGATTGCCGAAAAGGTAAACGTTTTGCATTTGTTGAAGGAAGGGAAAAGCTACACCGCTGTAGGACGCCATTACAGCATCAAAGAGGCTATGATTCTTTTTATTTAAAAAGTAGGAAAGGAATATAAGATCTACGGCCGCAGTGTCCTTTTACCCAGGGTGCAAAACGAGTTGTAAGTGGATGTAATAAGGCAGTAGTTTGGATGGAATCTGCTTTAGGGATTTGGATTGAAGACTGCCAGAAAAAGAACAACGGCAGTGCTACACAATCGCCTGAAGTGGCTCCTTTAGAAGATCTGTAACGCTCCCCTTTGTTGTGCAGTAAAATTAAACTCATTGTTATCGGACAAGTCATCGTGTCATTGTTGGTGAGTAACCATAATTAATTTTCTACTTACAGTACTTAGTACAGGTATGTACGTTTAGTGTCACTGTACACACATTTACTGTATACTATTTTTCTTGCATTGTATGTATTTATTGCTGGTGGCCTGTCTATCGTAATGGCTGTAACATATGTGATATCGGAGACACTCAAAATCTTTAAAAAAATATTTAGGTTTTACTGTATATAAACAGTGTGTTTATATCCATAATTTCAATGAATCTTACCTAATATCTAAGAGAATACAAAGGGATTATGCTGTATAACTGTACGGGGAATATTTATAAACAGTGTGGGAGAGTTTATAAGGGCTTAAAATATATAAAAATAACCATACAAACTTATGGTTTCTACTTTGCGGATTTTCACCTATCGCATAGCTGGGGGGTTTGGAACGCAACCCCCGCGATTGAGGAGGGATTACTGTATGTGTGTGTGTGTGTGTGTGTGTGTGTGTATATATATATATATATATATATATATATATATATATATATATATATATATATATATATATATATATATATACTAGCGAATACTCAGAAAGAGAAGTAGTGTGTTAAAGAAGGTACGAAAAAGAAAAGGAAAAATTTTAAAAATAACGTAACATGGTTGTTAATGTAATTGTTTTGTCATTGATATGAGTGTTGTTCTCATATCTATCTATATATATATATATATATATATCATACATATATATATGTATCTATGTATCTATATCTATATCTATATCTATATATATATATATATGTTCTCATATCTATCTATATATATATATCTCTATCTATATATATATATATATATATACAGTATATACCCGCGCTTGGCAGCGGAGAAGTAGTGTGTTAAAGAAGAAAAGAGAAAGAAAAGGAAACATTTTGAAAATAACGTAACATGATTGTCAATGTAATTGTTTTGTCACTGTTATGAGTGTCGCTGTGAGATATATATATATATATATAGCAAAATACCCGCGCTTCACAGCGATGTCATGTGTTAAAGAAGTTATGAAAAAGAAAAGGAAACATTTTAAAAATAATGTAACATGATTGTCAAAGTAATTGTTTTGTGTATTTGGCGGCAGCCCGAAGTTGTTTTCGAAGCTGCATCAGAAAATGTACCACGACGTCTGACACGCCTCCATTTTACTGTTTTCTCACAGCTTGGATTGCTGCTGTCATATATATATATACACACACACACACACACACACACACACACACAACATACATACACATACACATACGTATATAGATATGTAGATATGAAGATATCTACATATACACATCCTATACCTATCTACATCATATATACACACACATACATACACACACACAAATTATATATATGTGTGTATGTATGTGTGTGTGTATATATATATACATACATATACTTGTGTGTATGTTTGTATGTGTCTATATGTGTGTGTATAGGTTTGGTCACTGAGTGCAAGGGAAAAATAATAAATTATAGTCTATAAGTTATTAAACAGTAATACATTAACGTTTTAAGAAGTTCAGGTACATTGAAATTACATTTTCTATGTGAACGTTCAAATTTTTGCCTCTGGTAATGTGCCTTACCGGCATTTAAAGAAAATTAGTTTTGTGTCCTCTGCAGTGTTAAGAGAAAAAGGCTTTGGTTTGGGATAAAAGGAAAAAAGGTGTAAAGAAAGGAAAGTTGCCTTTTTCTTTTATATAGTATAGAGAGATGTGTTCGCTGACGTTATGATCGCCTTTTGGGGACAGTCGCGGTGGGTCTTGTGTAGACTGGTGAGACGTCCCCGCCATTAATCGGCTGTGATAGCACTGTCAGTCCTGCACTCGTGTGCGTGTCTTCATAATTCGAGGTGAGGACCTGATAATCGATACGTGCAAAAGAAAGTGTGAATCGCCTTATTATTTTGCCGTGGTGTAGAAAAGGGGTCCCGTGTTTGCACCTGTCTGGGCTATAGCGCAGGGGGAGGATGAAAAAAATTAAAAGTGCTCACTTTGACTTAAGGCAGAAGCACAGTCAGCGTCACAAAGGCCGGCACAGCTATGTGCGCGCGCTGGCTGCTCGACTTTTGCTGGGCAGGAGACCCCAGTTTGCAGACACGTTCATGATATCAAAAGTCTCAGCGCTTTTGGAGGTCATTCATATATATATATATAGCAAAACACCCGCTACGAGCGGAGAAGTAGTGTGTTAAGGAAGTAATGAAAAGAAAAGGAAACATTTTAATAATAACGTAACATGACTGACATTGTCATGAGTGTTGCTGTCATATATATGCCTAAATAAGTCACCCTCGCTTTGCTCTTACTTTTTTACCGTTCATTTAATCATGGCTAGTGGCGAAAAATTATAAAATGGAAGGAGGATGGCTTTACCAAAACAATTATTGATGGCTTAATCGATTATTCATAAAGCTTGAATTGGTGATCTGTTTTTCTGTGTTAACCTCATATTTTTTCATACTTCTTCTCAAACTAAGGTGGTGCGAGGGTAAAATGAATCGTGATGCTGATCAATGTAATCGTGTACCAGGAAATCATGCATTGACAAAAGCTCCCTTTGCTTGTAATGCAAAGTGTGATTAAATGCATTATTTTTAACGCTTATGGAGCACATGCATCAAGCTTCTCAGCTGTGCTTGTGCTAAGAAAAGGAAAGATTTTAAAAATAACATAACACGATTGTCAATGTGACCTTTTGTAAGTAGTGCCTGGAGGATTCAGTGTGTAGAAACCCTAGAGACAGCGTGTGTATTAACTTGTGGATTTTTCTGTGAGTATTTGGTGGCAGTCTGACGAGTTGCTTCGGAAGACAGCGTTAGCCGCTCAGCTCAGCTCAGAGCAAAATGAGGTGGGAGGGGAGATGATGACGTGACTCCCCCCGCCTTTAACTGTCAATCCCCACAAACACAGTCTCTGAATTTGCATAAGCCCACCCCTTCACCTACAATTTTAACTTAGTTACAAAGTGATCAAAACTCTCGTTTATATCCTGCCTCCTCTCATTAAACTTGTATCCCGTGATTACCTGTGGGTATGTGAAACGCCAGCGGTAGCCTGTCTATGAACTTAATTTAAAGTTTAGGTTTACACCTTGCTTTCTTTCCGAAATGGCAACACTCATGAATATGGTAGTATATGTCACTCGCTCACTTCTTATTGTTTCGCTGCCTTCTCAATTATAAAATGCATGTTTTCTTAAGCGCTTTTTGGAGGTCTTCCTGGTTTTCTACGCACTGCGTTGACAGTCAGTTCACGTGATTACGTGGGAGGTGTGATGATGTCACACAAAACTCCGCCCCCCCACGTCATTCCAGCTCAACTCCATTACAGTTAATGTAGAAAAATACCTTCCAGTTATGACCATTAGGCGTAGAATGTCGAAATGAAACCTGCTCAACTTTTGTAAGTAAGCTGTAAGGAATGAGCCTGCCAAATTTCAGCCTTCTACCTACACGGGAAGTTGGAGAATTAGTGATGAGTGAGTGAGTGAGTGAGTGAGGGCTTTGCCTTTTATTAGTATAGATATATATATAATACCTAGCTATCTAAAAACTCAAATCATTCTTATTGAATCAATAGCTGCAAATTAAGATATTTGCACCATTATTTATTTTGCCTTTGAGCTCATTAAACAGGGTTTTATATATAACAGACATACAGTATATACAGTATGTATGGTTTGTTTGTAGATATATATTGCATGGTAAACTTGTGCCTTCTGTATTTTTTTGAGTAAATTACATTTTAATAAAGCAGAAAAGAAAATAGAAAAATGACTGTATAAAATACAATTGAAAGTTGTTTTAAAACATAAGCACTTGGAGCCTCAATTTCCAACCTCAAGCAATGCTTTAAAGCAATATCTCTCTATTATAAAAGAAAATCCTACAACGAGACGTGATATAGAAGATAAACAGTTACTTCATAGAGGCAAAGACACTTTCACTTCACGCGACACGGTCAAGTCACAGTCAAGTCATACTGACATCCATTGGAAGCATGTTCCCGTGAGACGGTGACCTAGGCAAGGAAAGTAATAATCAGACTGGAACAAGTGATGCTGAAAACCTTGCAGGTACAAACGGGGTCAGCAATAAAAGACAAGGAGTAAAAGACACAGTAGAACTTCATAAAGACATTCAAAAACGTTGGTGCCATACACATGAAAAGCAGGTTACAGATTATGACAGCAGTGGAATTCGAAAGGCTCAAAAAAAAAAAGTTGGTACAATACACACGCAGAGCAAGTTCAAAAATACGACTGTACTAAAATTCGAACGTGTCAAAAAAAGATTGCATTCACGCAAACAAATTATTACTAGGTGAAATAACGGAATAGCAAAAAGAGATCGAATATATGGACATAGGTGATATGTCGGAAGTATGTAGATATTGTGAGACTTTAAAGTTTAAGTCAGAGATTTGTAGATTGTCTACTTCGTGTTGCCATCAGGGAAAAGTACTGCTGCTTCCCAATGAAGTGGTGTTTCCGCAAGAATGAAATGATTTGTTGTTTGGTGAAAGTGAAATCCACAAACACTACAGGCAAAATATACGTGTCTACAATAATCTGTTCGCGTTACCATTATTCAATGCACAAAGCATTGATTTACATAATAATGGACCGGGGAGAACATGCAAACTTCATGAAGGGAGGACCTGGGAGGCGAACCCAGGGCTCCTTACTGCAAGGTAGCAGCACTACCACTGCGCCACCGTGCCGCCCTGAAGAAAAGTTCATTCCTAAAAATTGTTTTAACTTAAGTTTAAAACTAAAAAATGAATATAATGCATATGTAACAATTCCCATGGGAAAAAAACACTTTAAATTGTACTTCCACAGGACCAAACCCATGGGTTTGCGAGCAAAGCGAGCAGGAAGCGCAGCCCCCTAGTTATTAAATAAGAAAATAAAGGAGCAGACATATAAACTAAGCTAAAGAATAAGATTGATCAAAAAAGTGCAAATATTTCCATGCACAGATTACTGGCATAGAGACATGAGTCAAAATACAAGATTAAATGGGAGCCACTACCTGCAGATATGACATGCCTTTCTGAAGGGATGTTTTGTGTACTCCCAGAAATGCATTACTTCTTCATGTCTCCACAGCAGGCTTCTTTCAGTTTGGCTTCAATATTCCTGTTTTGGGTCACCTGACTTGCCAACATGATTTCACACTAGAGAGATAAATGCTGGTGGCACCCAGCTCAACAAGAATTTATTCTGGCTGAGACTGTCTCAGATAAACAAATCAACTATTGCTATGATGTTTATGCTTAGACCTCGGATGGCATCCTTGTGTTAAATACCAAGATAATCAAACTGCTTCTTGAGGTGCCTTTTGCACAACACAAGGAGTTCAACTGCAAATCTCACATTCTGATAAATACTGCAGGTGTTGCAAAGAGTACCCCATTAAGTTTAAAAATACCTTGTTAATTCATGCTCTACCAGTGTCCTAAAATAATACAAATCAAGAACTGAAGGTTGGTGGGGCACTCCTTTAAATACAATTCTAGGTTAAAGTCTTCATTCATCCTTAACTATAGTGCATCATGTGTAGAAATACCTTGAAAGAACCACACACAGTCTACTTAGATAACTCATACATTTTGCCCTAAAAAAGTTCTCTTCTAAGCAACATGGAGCTATCACCTCTACCCACACACCTTTTCACCCACTACAAGTGTAGGATGCATTAGTTAGTCTCATACAATGCCTCTAATCAAACCAGTAAAATGACATATAAGGAAAGCTTCTCATATCTACAATTCCAAAAGTAACAGAAGATGAATTACATGAAATTAATGACATGCCTGACTTAAAAGCATTGCTGGCACTCTTCTTATCACAAACTGAAAACAACTTTGACCATTTCCAAATACTTTAATGTAATATGATGATTTTCTTTGAATCTATAAAGTTTCAGGTGACAGAGTTGTACTGTATGACAATTACTGAGGCATGACAGACTACATGTAAGCAGGGTCAAACTGTAAAGATGTTAGCTGAGAAAAACATTTACAGACACTTGATTGAGAAAATTAAATGTGTGCTCAAAATCAAGAGATTTGACACTCAACAAAAGCTAAAGAGGAAAAAAAGTGTAATTGTGCTGAAGACAGTGTTGAAGTCAGTTGGGAGCTGAATGTGTAATAGAAACAACATGATAAGGCACAGAATACGCAAGAAACCTTAATACAAATAAATTGTAATATCACTTATACATATTTGTACTGTTTAATCAAGCAGTCTTCTGAAGTGTCTGAATCATCATTAATTAACAAATATGAATTACAAAATACTTAAAAATTATGCATAGCATGACAGATTTCCAATGCTATATATTGATGAACAACCAAAAAAAATAAAACCTGTGTTTCACACTGAACATTAGTATAAAAATACTATACATCATATCTTATCATGCATTATCAAGACATTTAAAAAAATAATTCATTGCTTCTATTATAGTTTGATTGCATGTATGCTTCCTAATTGTTTCCCAGTGCAGTGGGTCACAAGGTCTGCAATTGTTTGTAGACACTAAAAACTGCGCCAGGGTGGAGACAACAGTTTTTACAACCAACAAAGGCAGCAAAACGCCCCAGTTGCTGAAATAATACTGGAGTAGCAACTGAAGTCTAATACAAAAGTCCTCTTGTGTTGTATTTTAACAGTACAAAACTATCAATCAATGATAAGGATGGTAACACTAATTTCACAGTATTGTACAGGGATCTCCTCCTTGAACCGTCACCTTATCGTGGTGGAGGGGTTTGCGTGTCCCAATGATCCTAGGAGCTATGTTGTCCAGGGCTTTATGCCCCTGGTAGGGCCACCCAAGGCAAACTGGTCCAAGGTGAGGGATGAGACAAAGAGCGGTTCAATAAACCTCCAATGAAAATAAAAACTGTGGACGCTTTCCCTTGCCCGACGCTGGTCACCGGGCCCCCTCTGGAGCCAGGCCTGGAGGTGGGGCTCGATGGCGAGCCTGGTGGCCGGGCCTGCACCCATGGGCTCGGCCTGGCACAGCCCGAAGAGGTAACGTGGGTCCTCCTCCCCATGGGCTCACCACCTATGGAAGGGGTCAAGGAGGTTGGGTGCAGTGTCAGTTGGGTGGTGGCCGGGCGGGACCTTGGCGTTCTGATCCTCGGCTACAGAAACTGGCTCTTGGGACGTGGAATGTCACCTCTCTGAAGGGAAGGAGCCTGAGCTAGTGCGCGAGGTGAGAGGTTCCGCTAGATATAGTCGGACTCACCTCGACGCACAGCTTGGACTCTGGAACCAATCTCCTTGAGAGGGGCTGGACTCTCTACCACTCTGGAGTTGCCCCGGTGAGAGGCCAGCAGGTGTGGGCATACTTATTGCCCCCACTGGAGCCTGTGCATTGGGGTTTACCCCGGTGGACAAGAGGGTGGCTTCCCTCCGCCTTCGGGTGGGGGGAAGGGTCCTGACTGTTGTTTGTGCGTATGCCAACAGCAGTTTGGAGTATCCACCCTTTTGGAGTCTCTGAGGGGTTGCTAGAGGGCATACCTTCTGGGATTCCCTGCTTTGCTGGGAGACTTCAATGCTCACGTGGGCAATGACAGTGAGACCTGGAAGGGCGTGATTGGGAGGAATGGCCCCGATCTGAACCCAGCGTGTTTTGTTATTGGACTTCTGTGCTCGCCACGGATTGTCCATAACGAACACCATGTTCAAGCATAAGGGTGTTCATATGTGCACTTGGCACCAGGACACCCTAGGCCTCAGGTCGATGATCGACTTTGTGGTCGCGGTCGCCGGACTTGCGCCATATGTCTTGGACACTCGGGTGAAGAGAGGGGCGGAGCTGTCAACTGATCACCACCTGGTGGTGAGTTGGCTTCATGGTGGGGAAGATGCCGGTCAGACCTGGTAGGCCCAAACGTGTTGTGAGGGTCTGCTGGGAACGGCTGGCAGAGTCCCCTGTCAGAAGTAGCTTCAACTCCCACCTCCGCAGAACTTCAACCACGCCCCGAGGGAGGTGGGGACATTGAGTCCAATGGGCCATGTTCCGCCTCTATTGTTGAGGCGGCTGACCGGAGCTGTGGCCGCAAGGTGGTCGGTGCCTGTCGTGGCGGCAATCCCCAACCCGCTGGACACCGCGTGAGGGATGCCAAGCTGAAGAAGGAGTCCTATAGGACTTTTTGTCCTGTGGGTCTCTGGAGGCAGCTGATAGGTACCGCAGGCCAAGCGAACGGCTTCGTTGTTGCTGAGGCAAAACTCGGGCATGGGAGGAGTTTGGAGAGGCCATGGAGAACACTTTCGGACGGCTTCGAGGAGATTCTGGTCCACCGTCCGCCTCAGGAGGGGAAGCAGTGCAGTGTCAACACCGTATATGGTGGGGATGGTGCGCTGCTGACCTCACTGACGCTAGGGTCGGTGGGAGGAGTACTTCAAGACCTCCTCAATCCCACTAACATGCCTTCCACGAGGAAGCAGAGCCTGGGGACTCTGAGGTGGGCTCTCCCATCTCTGGGACTGAAGTCACCGAGGTGGTCAAAAACTCCTTGGTGGCAGGGCCCCGGGGTGGATGAGATACCTGAGTTCCTTAAGGCTCTGGATGTTGTAGGACTGTCTTGGTTGACACGCCTCTGCAACATCGCATGGACATCGGGACAGTGCCTCTGGATTGGCAGACGGGGTGGTGGTCCCCTCTTTAAAAGGGGACCGGAGGGTGTGTTCCAACTATAGAGGGATCACACCTCAGCCTCCCTGGAAAAGTCTATTCGGGGTTCTGGAGAGGAGGGTCCGCCGGATAGTCGAACCTCGGATTCAGGAGGAACAGTGTGGTTTTCGCCCTGGTCGCGAACAGTGGACCAGCTCTTCACCCTTAGCAGAGTCCTGGAGGGTGCATGGGAGTTTGCCCGACCGGTCTACATGTGTTTTGTGGACTTGGAAAAGGCATTCGACCGTGTCCCTCGGGAATCCTGTGGGGTGCTCCGGGAGTATGGGGTACCGGACCCCTGATAAGAGCTGTTCGGTCTGTACAACCGTGTCAGAGCTTGGTCCGCATTGCCGCAGTAAGTCGAGCCCGCTTCCAGTGAGAGTTGGACTCCGCCAGGGCTGCCCTTTGTCACCATTCTGTTCATAACTTTTATGGACAGAATTTCTAGGCGCAGCCAGGGTGTTGAAGGGGTCCGTTTGGTGGACTCAGGATTGGGTCACTGCTTTTGCAGATGATGTTGTCCTGTTTGCTTCATCAGGCCGTGATCTTCAGCTCTCTGGATCGGTTCGCAGCTGAGTGTGAAGCGGCTGGGATGAGAATCAGCACCTCCAAATCCGAGAGCATGGTCCTCAGCCGGAAAAGGGTGGAGTGCCCTCTCAGGGTTGGGGGAGAGATCCTGCCCCAAGTGAAGGAGTTCAAGTATCTCGGGGTCTTGTTCACGAGTGAGGGAAGAATGGAGCGTGAGATTGACAGGCGGATCGGTGCGGCATCCGCAGTGATGCGGCTCTGCATCGGTCTGTCGTGGTGAAAAGGAGCTGAGCCGTAAGGCAAAGCTCTCAATTTACCAGTCGATCTACGCCTCCTACCCTCACCTATGGTCATGAGCTATGGGTAGTGACCAAAGAACGAGATCGCGAATACAAGCGCTGAAATGAGTTTCCTCCGCAGGGTGTCTGGGCTTTCCCTTAAAGATAGGGTGAGAAGCTCAGTCATCCGGGAGGGGCTCAGAGTAGAGCCGCTGCTCCTACGCATCGAGAGGAGTCAGATGAGGCGGCTCGGCATCTGATCAGGATGCCTCCTGGACGCCTCCCTGGTGAGGTGTTCCGGCACGCCCAACCGGGAGGAGGCCCCGGGGAAGACCCAGGACACGCTGGAGGGACTATGTCTCCCGGCTGGCCTGGGGACGCCTTTGGGATTCTCCCGAAGAGCTGGAAGAAGTGGCCGGGAGAGGGAAGTCTGGGCCTCTCTGCTTAAGCTGCTGCCCCCACGACCCGACCTCGGATAAGCGGAAGAGGATCGATGGATGTATGTACAGGGATTAATATGTGCATATACTGTACGTATTTATTTATTATTCCATTTCAAACAGTTTAGTAGTTTGTTTGGATCCCCTGTTGCATATAGTACATAAAGACAATGTAAATTTATTATTTTTAAAATGGGATAAATAGGTTCAGAGGTATTTCAGGTAAGGAACACAGAATTCTCAATACAATGCTGTTATACACATGCTACATATAGAATAGCAGTTAAAATTAAGAATTACACTGTACTTTGTGTATAAGTGTAAACTAAAGTGTATTACATTTATCTTTAAGGTGGGGAGAAGATCAAAATCAGGGCTAGTAACCAAAAATAAAAACACTAGCTTATTCAATGTTCCTACAGTGAAGTATAAAACAACTGGTTTTACTGTATTCATCACAATACAGAATATTCTACTGAGAGAAATATGTCAGGCTAGGATGGTTGAACATTTAAAACCACACATTTCATAATTTGGAATACATTCATGTTACAGATTTAACTTAATGCTGAGTAATGTAGCTTGAAAGTACAGGACTACTACACCCCATGCGCAGTCTTTTTTTTTTCCATTTTGGAACCGATTGTCAATTTACTGTCTCAGTGCTTCTCTATATAATAAGTACATCGTCAATGCTTGCTTAATGCTATACTGTTGTACTTGAAGCCTACAGTATCTGTCCTTTTTTCTCAGTCCTAATACTTGACGCCACTACCAAGATACTCTTTTTTTTTTTGTTAACGTTTTTATGCAAAGACAAAATTTATATTAAAAACTAGCTGTTTCCTCTAGCTTCACCTGCATAGTAGTGAAACCGAACAAATTTTAAAAATCAATAAACAAACAGGTATCGTTAGCAAAGCTCCACTCCAAAACATGGTGAGAGATTCGAACGGAGGCAGGCACATGAGTGAGAGCCCTGTCCGGCTCACCACTCCTGACGTCATGCTTCCCCCTCCCCTCAGTCTCGGATTAGCGCAAATATATTGATCCTGCAAGCGAACTATGATACTTAGCGCAATGAAAGAAGTTGCAAAATGAGCCGGAATGTTCAAGTAAATTGCAGAGAAAAACCCAATCTACATCCATTAAGTAGTTCTCTTGTGAAAAGTGGACAGACATACATACAAACAGATGTTGGATTATATATATATATATATATATATATATATATATATATATACACATACACAGTATACATATATATATATATATATATATATACAATATAGATACACGTATAAGTATATATATATATATATATATATATACACATACACACAGTATATATATATATATATATATATATATATATATATATATATATATATATATATATATATATATATATATATACATACACAGTATATATATATATATATATATACATATAACATATATATAATACATATATATATATATATATATATATATATCACATACACAGTATATATATATATATATATATATATATTCACAATACACAGTATATATAGTATATATATATATATATATATATATATATATATACACATATATATATATATATATATATATATATATATACATACATATATATATATATATATATATATACACATATATATATATATATATACATATATACATAGTATATATATATATATATATATACATACTAATAGTATATATATATATATATATATACACACATACATTATATATATATATATATATATATATACACATATATATATATATATATATATATACATATATACATATATATATATATATATATATATATATATACATATATATATATATATATATATATACATATATATATATATATATATATATATATATATATATATATATATATATATATATATATATATATATATATATATATATATATATATCTATATATATATATAAAACCGGATTCCAAAAAAGTTGGGACACTAAACAAATTGTGAATAAAACTGAATGAAATGATGTGGAGATGGCAAATGTCAATATTTTATTTGTAATAGAACGTAGATGACAGATCAAACGTTTAATCCGAGTAAATGTATCATTTTAAAGGAATAATATGTTGATTCAAAATTTCACGGTGTCAACAAATCCCAAAAAAGTTGGGACAAGTAGCAATAAGAGGCTGGAAAAAGTAAATTTGAGCATAACAAAGAGCTGGAAGACCAATAAACACCACTAGGTCAATTGGCAACATGATTTGGTATAAAAAGAGCTTCTCAGAGTGGCAGTGTCTCTCAGAAGCCAAGATGGGTAGAGGATCACCAATTCCCACAATGTTGCGCAGAAAGATAGTGGAGCAATATCAGAAAGGTGTTACCCAGCGAAAAATTGCAAAGACTTTGCATCTACCATCATCAACTGTGCATAACATCATCCGAAGATTCAGAGAATCTGGAACAATCTCTGTGTGTAATGGTCAAGGCAGAAAACCATACTGGATGCCCGTGGGATCTCCAGGCCCTTAAACGACACTGCACCACAAACAGGAATGCTAATGTAAAGGAAATCACAGAATGGGCTCAGGAATACTTCCAGAAACCATTGTCAGTGAACACAATCCACCGTGCCATCCGGCCGTTGCCAGCTGAAACTCTACAGTGCAAAGAAGAAGCCATTTCTAAGCATGATCCACAAGCTCAGGCGTTGTCAGTGGGCTAGGGATCATTTAAAATGGAGTGTGGCAAAATGGAAGACTGTTCTGTGGTCAGACGAGTCACGATTCAAAGTTCTTTTTGGAAATCTGGGACACCATGTCATCCGAACCAAAGAGGACAAGGACAACCCAAGTTGTTATCAACGCTCAGTTCAGAAGCCTGCATCTCTGATGGTATGGGGTTGCATGAGTGCGTGGCATGGGCAGCTTGCATGTCTGGAAAGGCACCATCAATGCAGAAAAATATATTCAGGTTCTAGAACAACATATGCTCCCATCCAGACGTCATCTCTTTCAGGGAAGACCCTGCATTTTTCAACAAGATAATGCCAGACCACATTCTGCATCAATCACAACATCATGGCTGCAGGGAGAAGGATCCGGTACTGAAATGGCCAGTCTGCAGTCCAGATCTTTCACCTATAGAGAACATTTGGCACATCATAAAGAGGAAGGTGCTTACAAAGAAGGCCCAAGACGATTGAACAGTTAGAGGCCTGTATTAGACAAGAATGGGAGAGCATTCCTATTTCTAAACTTGAGAAACTGGTCTCCTCGGTCCCCAGACGTCTGTTGAGTGTTGTAAGAAGAAGGGGAGATGCCACACAGTGGTGAAAATGGCCTTGTCCCATCTTTTTTGGGATTTGTTGACACCACCATGAAATTCTGAATCAACATATATTTCCCTTAAAATGATACATTTTCTCAGTTTAAACTTTTGTTCCATGATTTATGTTCTATTCTGAATAAAATATTATAATTTGGCACCTCCACATCATTGCATTCAGTTTTTATTCACGATTTGTATAGTGTCACAACTTTTTTTTGGAATCCGGTTTGTATATAAACACACACACACAAAGAGAGAGAGAATAACCTTAGCAGCAATCATGATAATCTGTTCACATTATTGGAAACTTTCATCACTGAAAGTGGCATGGAAGTACAAAAGCTTGAGGTTTTTGACTTTTGCTAATTTGTTTTGTATTAAAGTTGTTCAGGCAGTGGTATAGTTGTTCCTTTAAGCATCACTGGCGGAAAAAACAACTTGTGAGGAACTTTAAATCAAAAGTGATGTATACCGTGAAACAGAAATTGTTACTTTGGGACAATAGTAACAAATATTTATGTGTATCTGCAGGGACATTCCATGGCAGAAATTCACCTGAAAAATCACTGCATCATTACAGTCTTTGTGGAAGTATTTGCACAAACCTGTCATACTAACGATGAAAACTGCTGCAAAAAGCATATCACATGATCAACTGTTTGTCATGAACTCAAAAGGGTACCCCAGCCAGTAAACATTTGGATCACTCCTTTGTATCCATTTGGTGTGATTCCAAACTTGGAATAAACAAAGTCCAGCACCCGATTTTAAATATTTTGATCTGTAACCTACATGCTGTTTCAACATCTATATATATAATTCACTAAGTGCACGCACGACAGTAAGCGCAAGTAAGACAGAGCCACACCCGCCAACTCAGTCCTGCCCACCAACTCTAAGACCATGGAATACGCTCGACAGAGCCCCGCCCGCCAACTCTAACCCTCCTTCCGCGTCATGGGATACTGCACGACATAGCCCCGCCCGCCAACTCTAACTCTCCTCCCACGCCCACCCTCAAAACCGGTCCCGGCCACAAACAGCCGACATTGCATTTATCGCCAAGCATCTGCAATACGCTTAAATCATTCAGTCCAATCCAACAGCAGCTGTACGAAAGCTTTTTGAGGAAAACCCTAGGTAGAAATTACAATGCCCCGACATGTCAAACCAATGTTACAGCGATTTTCGTCGGAGAAGATGGCGAACCGCCTACCGAAAGGGACATTTGCATCTGTCCCATAGGCAACTCCTGTAGATAGATTTCCATGCTCAATATGAATTGCAATCCTATGGTTTACCCACTTTTATTCCCTTTGACTGGCACAATGATTTACAACAATGTTCCAGATAAAAGAACCGCCAAGCGAAGAAGGCTTACTCAATGCCAATTTTACGCGTACAGATTAGCAATATATTTAGTATTTCGCACACCAGCAGCGAACTATTCCAACATTACGTCGTAGATGTGTATGTTAAAACAGAGGGCGCGCAACTTAACTATCTCAGATTAGATCAACAAGATTTGCACGTGGAACAATACAAAGGACTGTCAGACGCACTGCAAGCAAACGCTGAAAATAAAAACGCACGTTTAGGCAAAATTATCATATTAGCATCCACATTTCCAGGAAGTCTACGATACATGCAACAAAACTAGCAGGATGCCATGGCCATAGTACATAAATTCGGACAGCCTCATTTATTTATTTATCTATCACTTTCACATGTCATCCTGCTTGGCCGGAAATTCTACATGCACTGTCGGATACCCAAAGACCGGAGTGCAGACCCGATATCCCACATGCTGTTTACTCTTCACAATAATTCTAACAACCAATCTTCAGCCAAGGTCAGTTGTACGTGGCTTTTTCTGGGGTTAGATCTTTGGACTCATTATCTGTCATCACCACCAAAACACCTATTCACACCTGCGTCTTTCAGGAGTATTTATTTCTTCTTGATTTCTGAATTCCTTTCTCACCGTTTTCTGTTCCTATTTTTACACCGGCTTCAGCTAGTTTAAGTTAATTTTCTAAGTGGGTATGTCTCAAGATCATTAACTAACAAGATCATTAACTAACAGCTGAGTACACTAATGGAGAGATAAGAGAAATAGACACAATTTGTCATACCTTTATTGTGGATGATGTATAGCAACCAAGACCTCATAATGGTTCAACTAATGTCACCTTAAAATGAGACACACTGTTGCAGTGGATGGGGAATAAAATTATATGAACCAGGAAGATTTGAAAAATCATCAGGAAGTCAGACAATCCACGTCCCTGTTGATTCATACCAACTAGTTGTGTGCGGTCTTCAGGATAAAAAAATCCCAAAGACTCCCTAGCTGTTTTTCTATATTTGTGAACTTTGAGAGGCATCAGCTAACTGTTAAGAATTACCCAGGGCAGAGGACATGGACCTACCTGTGATTGCTGCCCCACTGGCTTTCATAAGAAGACACTGGCGATACCATATTTTAGCCATGTCACTGGCATATGAGTCCTATTAATCTCCGTCTCGAGAAAATAACTCCAGATAGACAATGTTTCTAGTGAAAACTTCAAGCCTTGCCCTCTGTTGCTGACGTGTTTCACTTGAACATTGTTGAGCCATGGCATTTCCTTTGTTTCAACACTGTGCCTCTTCATCTGTGTCATTAGCACAACATCGTTGTTGCACAGCAACGTTTGCTGCACACAGGTATTTCAAAGTGAGGTGCATGCAAGCACTGAAAAAATGTAAAAGTGCTCGCATGAGCTATCTCATGGCTGTGGTTCAGCGTGAGCAGAGCAGGGTGCTCCATAAACGCACACACGTCTTTCGTTTAAATCCATCTATTGGGAGGACCATTTTAGCTGCGTATTGCAGACTGGTAATGTAAGGTGTAAAGTGTGCTATCAGACCACTTTATTTTTTATTTTTTTGTGATTACTTTTTTATTAACATTTAATTATCAAATACAAAAAGCAATAACACAATGTTGGATAATAAACTATCCAAAAATTAAAACATTCCTCGTGCACTTTATAGAAGTATTGTTTAAATGTCACAGAGTCAATTGTATATTAATTCTGATTACCAGATGCATTCCCATATGGCAGCAGCATACAAAGTTGTGAATGGAACTGGATTCATCAGGAGTATCTTCCATGCCACAAGGAAAAACAAATCAGGAATGGCTGAAAGATATAGATGGTGAGTTCAGTTTAATATAGCGGCCTCCTTAGACACCAGATTTCAACCCAATTAAACTTCTGGAGGATTGGATGATGTTAGCTATTTGTAGTAGGGGCCCATTACCAGCTAACTTCCAACAGCTACAGCATAAGCCACAGTAGAGTTGACATGGACTGTATTTCAAACAAATTACGGAATTCATATCAGTAAGACAGTCAGGCTGTTCTGAAGGCAAACAGGAGGAAAGCTTGCCATTATGTTGGAAGTTAGTACATGTACCTCAGAAACTGCTCAGTTCACAACTTATTAAAAAGTGGCTACTATAAAAATTTTGTGATCAAACAAAGCACATATTCACTGTTCTGATGGTCACATATTAATCATACGTTAAAGTTCTGTTTCCCACTGGAATTCTATAATATACAGTATATATTTTAAAACTATTAGTACTGTACCTGAGGACATGTGGTCATATCTTGTTGGTAGCCAGGAGTGCTACACAAAAATAGACTTATTCAAAATTTTCTTCATAATTGATTTCACTCATTATCGATGGAAGTTACAATCAAGACAACACTAGTGTACCAATAACAAAAATCTGAACAAATTAAGTTAAAACTCTGCTTGGCTATCAGACAGAAACTCAGATGCAAACCAGCTATTCTGCTTTTAGGGACTTGACTAGTAGGGGTGAGTATTTTTAATAGACAGTAACATTAGCAAGCCAATGTTTAAAACAAAATATTAACCCACTCTCAGACAGTGAGTGTTTATGGTTAATATTAAAAGTCTTTTAGGAAAGTAAAATCTCACTTAAGATTTAGCATAAAATGTGACCTGTGCCTTTGCTGAGTTATAATGTATGTATAGGGAAACCACCTGGATATATGTATTATTTTTTCCATTAGTAGATGTTGAGCAGATGGTTGGTTCTCTGTCCTTAAAAAGAATGCACATCTCTTTTGTTGTGTTAATATTTAGAACTAAATGAGAATGTTCATACCACTTGCATTCCTCTGACTCTGGACTATTGTGTGTCTCTTCATCCTGCAGGAGACTGACCAGAGCTTTATCATGAATTAATTAATACAAAGTCTGTCAGGTTATGAGCTCAAGAACTTATTTGTGCATAAAATATACAGTAGTAGGGATAAAATCCAGTCCTGCAAGGAGTCTATGCTGAATCATCATTATCCACTTTAACCTTCTGTGGCCTTTCACTCAGAAAGGTATAACAACCAAAAAATTAGGCTTTAATAAGGACCGATCTCTTTACAGTTCTTGTTGTAATTTGTATGGTTAACCTGTGTTGAATGGTGATACAAATTCTACAAAAAAGACTGACATGAATTTTGGCATATCCAAATATTTTTAATCTATAGTGTGATGAGTTAATACAACACTGTTAAAGGCCTATTTATACTTGGTGTGCCTGTATTAACGCAAGGGTCCGCACGGCATAAATTTCACCAGCAGTCATGGTGCGCAGACCTTTATGTTAACGACTGCATGCTTATTGAATTTTGTAACCACACAGCCCTATGCGTGTAGATTGCGTCTGCACTAGACAAGACAACAGGGACTCATTCGAGGTGCAATTGTGTAAACCAATTAGTCGCTACCTGCAGTTACACAATCCAATATTAAAAGTAGATGTGCACAAGTTCATGGTGAGAAATCACCCTGAACCCTGGGCAAAGATGAAAGTTTGTGCAAGGAGCAAATGGAAATATCTGTGTATAAAAAGGCAAACTTCTTTGGGAAAGCCGGTGGATTTTGCGCACTCAATGCTCATAATATAAACAGACCAGGGTGCGCATCTTCTGTCGCAAAACCGTTTGCAGCTGTCTGAGCCTGATGGCAAGCAGTACAAATGAAATAAATAGGGCAGAAACTGAGAGCTTAAAAAGCAAAACACTTCCACTTTCAATTATCAGCATAGGCCAAAAAAATACAGAGAGGTGCAGCCCTAAAACATAAATAGAGTGTTCCTGGTGCTGTACAAAGAGTAAATGTGAATTTTTTTATATATATATATATATATATATATATATATATATATATATATATATATATATATATATATATAAAAATACATACACACAGTATATCACCATCGATCAAAGAACTGTCACTTACCGAGTGGATTCCATGCCCGGAGTTGGCACCTACCTTTTCCATTCTCTGTGTTATATATTGCACGGCCATATCAGGCTCACTCTTGATATCCGGAGGAACATTGTGTCTTATGTACTGAATGACTGGGACAGGTTCAAGGTGTGGACTGATGACGGTACAGGAGATAATTATACTACACAGGAGCATTATAAGAGTGAAATGCTTAAGCCCTTCACCTATGGTTCTTCATGTGAGTTGATGGCTGCCGCTGATTTGTTCGGTTGTCGCTTTCAAGTGCACCGAAATGGCCAAATATTTTACACCTTTGGACAACCGCCAATGCTTCTTAAACATCTTAGATTCACAGGTGACGATTTCAGTAGTGGACACTTTGATATTTATGAATGTTTAAACTCTCAAAAGCTGGATGCGAAGTTATCGATGAAACCGGTTGTATGCTTACAACGCTTGACAGATGCCGAATGTCACTTCAACACAACAAGTCCTGCAAATACTAACGTAATTGAAACAAACCATGAAACTCAAACCGATTATGACAGCAGCAATCCAAGCTGTGAGATTTGAAGCTTTTCAAGATTGCTTTTCACTCAGCGCACAGCTGGCATACAAAGAGATCAACAAATAATTATTGGTATATTTTCCTCGGTTTAAAAAGGTTTATTTTTCTTCTTAATAAAATTTTAAAGTTAAGCCACTCTGGTATGTATATATGTATAATATCACTGACCCACTCATCACAAAATCTCCTGAACCATGAGGACTTGGCCCATAGATGCTCGCTAAGAAAAGATTTAAAAAATTTTGTGGTCCAAGCATGAAATTTGTTATAGTTTTTTAGACCCATTTCATTCCATTTCTTTCTAAAATAAATTTCTTCAAAGTAAATTAAAAATACTTTTTTTGAAGAGTACAAATTTTGTTTTGATATTTTCGAGATTCCACAAAGCGTTTATAATTTGCTATTTACTTATCTTTTTAAAATAATTTAGTTCAGTTATTCCAAGGTATATCAAGAAAATTTTTTTTTGGAGGATTTTGATTTTCATACTTTTTTATTTTATTCTTTTTCATACTTTCCACACAAATTCTTCTATTAAGTTTAAACCTCTTTAAAGAAACCTATAAAACTATGACTGAGGAAGAAAGGATTTATGTTGACGAAGTAATGGTCCTTCACCGCGTGGTGCGGATGAGCAGTGACGGCGCTTGCCTGTTCTCCTAGATTGCTTAGGATTTGTCATTTTTTTATGGTCTTAAAAACCCCTCGAAAATCTATCTATACTAATAAAAGGCAAAGCCCTCACTCACTCACTCACTCACTGACTCATCACTAATTCTCCAACTTCCCGTGTGGGTGGAAGGCTGAAATTTGGCAGGTTCATTCCTTACAGCTTCCTTACAAAAGTTGGGCAGGTTTTATATCGAAATTCTACGTAATGGTCATAACTGGAAGCTGTTTTCTCCATTTACTGTAATGGAGATGAGCTTGAACCATGGGGCGGAGTTTCGTGTGACATCATCACGCCTCCCACGTAATCACGCAGTACATAGAAAACCAGGAAGACCTCAAAAAAGCGCTTTAGAAAACATGCATTATATAATTGAGAAGGCAGCGAAACAATAAGAAGCGAGCGAGTGACATATACAACCATATTCATGAGTTCTGCTACTTCGGAAACAAAGCACGATGTAAACCTACACTTTAAATTAAGTTCATAGACAGGCTGCGCTGGCGTTTGTAATTTAGTGCCTGCCCATATAAGGCCGTCCGTCAGCGCAATCCAATAGCAAACTGCCACGGGTAAATATTCACGGGTGAAGGACTGTGCTTATGGAGAGGAAGATGAGATGGTCAGGGTGGTGTTTGACACAAACTCAGCGAAACTGCGAGAGAAAGTTTTAAGTGCCAGGACTAAGGTAACATTAAATACAGCCATGGACATAGCACGAGATGGCACCAGCACAGCTGGGAACCTTCGATGCATGTACACCGAGCGGCTCACGTGAACTGACAGTGCAAAGAAAAAAAGCAACAGTTCCAAAGAGCTGAACAAAAACCGAATTACACAATTGAAAAGGCAGCAAAAAATATGAAGCGTCTGATAAGCATATTCATAAATGCAGCTACTGTGGAAACAAAGCACACGGTGGAAAAGTGAATGTCCCGCTAAAGGAAGACAGTGTAAAAAAACCCGTGCATGCAGTGTGTCAGGTCTCAGATAAAGAAGAAGACGAGCTGTTTATTGATGCAGTAAGAAACGAATCGATGAAAGAAACCTGTCATCTTTACAACGATTGACAAACACGGAATGTAACTTGAACACAACACATCCTACAAATACGAACCTGATTGAAAGAAATAATGATAATCAAATCCTTGATGACAGCAACACTCAGTAACACTCACAAAACAAATACTGTATATTGACAGTCATGTTACGTTATTTTTAAAATGTTCCCTTTTCTTTTTCTAGCTTTTTTAACACACTACTTCTCCGCTGCGATACGCGGGTATATATATATGTATATATATATTCCGATCTACATACTCGAATAATGGATACTTTATTCGCCATCAATGATTGTTTTGGTAAAGCCATACTCAGTGTATTCATTAGATGAACGGTAAAAAGTAAGAGCGAGGGAGGATGACTTATTGAGGCATGCAGGCAAAACTCTATCTGAATTGCGCGATCACATTTGAAAAATATATCTTTTCAAGTTCTATTTACTCCATATGTGTCAAACTCAAGGCCGCAGGCAACATCCGCCCGGTGTAATTATATCCGCCCGAGATCATTTTATATACTGTATTATTGTTATTAATGGCCCGGGGATATGAAGCACTGGTAACACAATAAACTACAGATCCCATAATGCAGCGCTTCAGCTGCCTTGCCGTCTCTTCAGTCGTTTCCTTACTTTGCGAAGGAAGCAGCTTTCTCAGAGCTTCTGCACTGTTTTATAAACGAACGATATATAAGAAAGTCCTTTTTCCTTGCTTCGCCAACGAAGCAGCCTTTTTATTTAATCCACGGGTTCTCCGCTGTTTCATTGTTCATTTATTACGATTTTTATAGTTATTGTGTAGGTTTTATTTAATCCACGGGTTCTCTTCTGTGTTCACTGCGTGTCTTCTTTCGTTTACGAGCTTGCCAAGGAAGCAGCTTTCTCATAGCTTCTGCACTGTTATAAAAACGAACGACATATAAGAAAGTGCTTTTTCCTTGCTTCACCAACGAAGAAACCTTTTTATTTAATTCACGGGTTCTCTTCTATTTTATTGTTCATTTGTTACGATTGTTACAGTTATTGTGTACGTTTTATTTAATCCACGGGTTCTCTTCTGTGTGTCACTGCGGTGTCTTCTTTCGTTTACGACCTTCGCCAAGGAAGCAGAAACTTACAACCACCGAAACTTTGTAACGGCACAAGACTTCAGGTCACATCTCTATAAAACAACCTAATTGAAGCAACTATATTTACTGGCAGTGCCTCAGTGACACAGTTTTTATTTCGCATCACCGTTATACCATCTAATCTCCCATTTTAATTCAAACGCTTCAATTTCCAGTAAGGCTCTGCTTCAATGACAATTAATAAGTCTCAGGGACAAACACTACAAAAGGTTGGCATTTATTTGAGGCGGATTGCTTTTCACATGGCCAACTGTATGTTGCATGCTCAAGAGTGAGCTCAGCACACAGCTTAGTCATATTACAACCAGAGGGCCGAACTGACAACGTGGTATACAGAGAGATCCTTAACAATTAATTTTTGACATTTTCGTTCAGTCTAAAAATGTTTACTTTTTTATTAATAAAAATATTCAGACAGTATTTCACCGCTGCGAAGCGCGGGTATTTTGCTAGTTTTTAATATAATTAATATCATAACATTCACCTTCATCTATTTTTATTAACAAATAAATTTAGCACTTAAAACTTACGCGGTCTGGTTACTAAAAAAATGCCAGGGTGGTGATGGGATCACTGGGGTTTTAGATCAAAACAAGTTTTGATCATCACTGTTTAATCTATAATAATAAAAGGCAAAGCCCTCACTGACTGACTGACTCACTGACTGACTGACTGACTCACTGACTCATCACTAATTCTCCAACTTCCCATGTAGGTAGAAAGCTGAAATTTGGCAGGCTTATTCCTTACAGCTTACTTACAAAAGTTAAGCAGGTTTCATTTTGAAATTCTACACGTAACGGTTATAACGGTCGATATCGGTCGACAACGTCCGCCATGTTGAACTTTCTTATTTATGGCCCCATCTTCACGAAATTTGGTAGGCGGCTTCCCTGCGCTAACCAAAACCGCTGTACTTACTTATTTCGATGGTATGATGCCACTGTCGGCCGCCATATTGAACTTTCCAACGTCACCAATTCTCCAACTTCCCGTGTAGGTAGAAGGCTGAAATTTGGCCAGCCCATTCCTTACAGCTTACTTACAAAAGTTAAGCAGGTTTCATTTTGAAATTCTACGTGTAACGGTCAACAACGTCCGCCATATTGAACTTTCTTATTCATGGCCCCATCTTCACGAAATTTGGTAGGCGGCTTCCCTGCGCTTAACCGAAACCAATGTACATACTTATTTCGGTGGTATGACGCCACTGTCAGCCGCCATATTGAACTTTCCAACGTCATTAATGCTCCAACTTCCCGTATAGGTAGAAGGCTGAAATTTGGTACTTATTTCGGTGGTATGATGCCACTGTCAGCCACCATATTGAACTTTTAATGGAAACCGATGTCCGTACTTATTTCGTTGATATGACACCACTGTCGGCCGCCATATTGAACTTTCCAACGTCACTAATCCTCCAACTTCACGTGTAGGTAGAAGGCTGAAATTTGGCAGGCTGATTCCTTACAGCTTACTTACAACAGTAAAGCAGGTTTCATTTCGAAATTCTATGCGTAACGGTCATAACGGTCAACAACGTCCGCCATGTTGAACTTTCTTATTTATGGACCCATCTTCTCGAAATTTGGTAGGCGGCTTCCCTGAGCTAACCGAAACCAATGTACATACTTATTTCGGTGGTATGATGCCACTGTCCGCCGCCATTTTGAACTTTTCAACAGTCTTTGTTACTTATGGACCCATCTTCAAGAAATTTGGTACGCGGGTTCCCAACGCTAACTGAATCCTACTTACGTACATATATACGTCCATAGCCTGCAGCTCGGTCGCCGTGTGAGGCGGTGTTGGGTCCCCCATCCCAACGCCTCCCACGTTGTTGGCTGCCTGCCTATATAAGACCGTCCATCGCTCCGGTCTCTACATTCCCTTCCTTGCTTCGCCATGGGATTCACGTCTCCCTACTGATAACTACAGCCTTTTTGTTTAATGCACAGCTTTTCCGCTGTTTTATTGTTTGTTTATTACAATTATAGTTATTGTGTAGGTATTTTACACTTACTTTACATTGCTCAGGTACCCATTCCCTTTATCATTCCAACCCCCATTACCATGTCTATCGAGATGATCATATTGCACGGCCATATCAGGCTCACTCTTGATATCCGGAGGAACATTGTGTCTTATGTATTGAATGACTGGGACAGGTTCAAGGTGTGGACTGATGACGGTATAGGAGATAATTATACTACACAGGAGCACTAGAAATAGTGAAATGCTTAAGCCCTTCACCTATGGTTCTGCATGTGAGTTGATGGCTGCCGCTGAATTGTTCGGTTGTTGCTTTCAAGTGTACCGAAATGGCCAAATATTTTACACTTTTCGACAACCGCCAATGCCTCTTAAACATCTTAGATTCACAGGTGATGATTTCAGTAGTGCACACTTTGATGTTTATGAATGTTTAAACTCTCAAAAGCTGGATGTGATTTTATCGATGAAACCGGTTGTGTGCTTACAATGCTTGACAGATGCCGAATATCACTTCAACACAACAAATCCTGAAAATACTGTTGTAATTGAAACAAACCATGAAACTCAATCCGATTATGACAGCAGCAATCCAAGCTGTGAGATTTGAGACAAGATTACTGTTCACATGGCCAACTGTATGTTGCATCCTTAAGAGTAAGCTCAGCGCACAGCTTGGTCATGTTACAACCGGAGGGTCGAACTGACAACATGGTATACAAAGAGATCCTTAACAAATAATTATTGACATATTTTCCCTCAGTTTAAAAAGGTTTACTTTTCTTCTTAATAAAAATTTTAATGCAGTACTTCTCCGCTGCCAAGCGCGGGTATTTTGCTAGTTCTTCTATAATTAAAACAGCTTATATTTGAGTAAGCCATTTCAAGAAATAATTAGTAACCTATTTTGTTTCGTTTATGTACTAAATCTTGCCTTATGACCTTTACGGAAAGTATACTGTCACTTCATATATTTTCGAAAACATTTTTCCTGTTGCTATCCCATAGCGAAGCACGGGTATTCAGCTAGTATAATTATATGTTTTACTCACACAGTACACCATCCACCACTAAGTGTTTACATTTTGTACTAATAAGAAAGTTTTTAAAACTCAGAAGACGGCACCACAACCCTAAATGACTGCCTTCTTGGGGGGTTTCCTCTTTTACCATATAAAGAACAGAACAGAAGAAAAAAGAGTTCAGGTAGGAAGTGTTTGTTAAGAGTGTCATCTTTCAGAGTTATAACAGGCTGAACCTACATCATTTGCTTTAACCATACCCAACCATACTGCTTTCTTATGGCAAACCCACAAGGAGTTTGAATGAAAATAAACCATAGGAAGAACAAACAAAGTTTCAACAGGGTGCACTTTTGGGTAATGTTTCCAGAGTCAAGAGAAATGGAGCAATTCATTAAATACAACCATCAACCCTACAGTGTGAAGTAGCCAACAAAGAATGTTGGGGTCTGCACCATGTTACTGATTTGCCAATCTCTTCACAATATCTCAAACTTTCTTAGTTTAAACTGCTATTACTATTTAGTTTGTGAGACACAGCTGGTGAGATTTCTTTCAAAACAAAAACAATGATAGCTCTAATATTCATTGCACTATTGCACTTTGCTCCACCTGCATAGTAGTAAAGCAGGACAGTGAGGAGGGCCCTGCCTGGCTCCCGACTGCTGATGTCATGCTTCCCCCGGAGAAGTGCAAATGTACAGCTCTTGCAAGCGAACTATGACTCTTAGCATGATGACAGAAGTCACAAAATTAGCCAGAATGTTCAAGCAAATTATAGAATAAAACTGATCTAAATCCGTTAAGTTGTTCTCTCGTTTGCTAGCTAAGCAGAGGTAAGGAATGCCCTGAGGCTGGTGCGTGAGTGAGGAGGTCCTGCCCCCCTCGGCCCACTGTGTCCCTCTCGGATTTGTGCAAATAAATCAATACCACAAGCGAACTATGATGCAACAAGAGAAGTTGCAAAATCAATGGGAATGTTCAAGCAAATTATAGAAAAAATATAAATCCATTAAGTAGTTCTCTCGACAGACAGACACTGGATTTATTTATATATACAGTACAGGCCAAACGTTTGGACACACCTCCTCATTCAATGCGTTTTCTTTATTTTCATGACCATTTACAGCACTCCATCACTCTCCTTCTTGGTCAAATAGCCCTTACACAGCCTGGAGGTGTGTTTGGGGTCATTGTCCTGTTGAAAAATAAATGATCGTCCAACTAACCTGACTTCTGATAAGGATAAGTGAAAACCATTTCAAGTGACTACCTATTGAAGCTCATCAAGAGAATGCCAAGAGTGTGCAAAGCAGTAATCAGAGCAAAGGGTGGTTGTTTTGAAGAAACTAGAATATAAAACATGTTTTCAGTTATTTCATCTTTTTTTATTAAGTACATAACTCCACATGTGTTCATTCATAGTTTTGATGCCTTCAGTGAGAATCTACCAATGTAAATGGTCATGAAAATAAAGAAAACACATTGAATGAGGAGGTAAATACACACACACACACACAGATTTTAGGAATGTGACGTACATGCAGATATATTGATAACAAATGCTTTTAGCTTAAAAATAATTATTTCTTCATATTTCATTTCTTCTAATGCCAATACCACCACATTCTCTGATTTATTTTGATTGTTAAACATTTTATACATTAAAGCTTTTTTAGTACACATATACTATACTTAGATTACACATTCAACCAGATCTCTCCTTTGTGATACTTCTTCACCCATTTTGAGTTGCTCAGAGACAATCATTAACATTATTCATAATTCAATAAAGATAAAGTTAATGATGTCAATATTTCATATTCAGCACAAATAACAGTAGAATAAAAGCCACCAGCTACTACCAAACTACTAGCTGTCACTGCCACCTCAACTTTTAGTTGCTACATAAGATCAGAAATACACACTACAGTCTATGATTAAATCACACAATAAAATCTAAATGCATCTTCATTTACTGCATGCTTCTTTGTATATAAAAACATCCTGTAAAAATGTATACAGTAAGAATTTTGATTATATCAATGGATACAGAATGCAACATGTTGCATTGTACACTGTGTGTTGCAGTGGTTAAGGCACTGGATGGTTCACTTTCCACCTCTGCCTCATACCGTGTGTGCCGGGGAGTCACATAATTTGCATGTACACCAACAATAAACAAAATCAGTAAACAAATGTAAAACATTATGATCTTACAAGTCACCTCAGATAAAGGCAAATACTAAATACATATTATAGCACATCTTACCACATTGCTACAGTAGATGTATTCTTACCTGTACATTAAACATATGGGGTATGTCACAGCCTGAAGGCAGTAACTATCAAATTTTTTGTTGCCGAAGATGAATGCACAAAATAACACCAAATATTTAACTGAAGAATACAGTAATACTGTAGTCAGCCAATACAACTCACGTACATAACCTATTCTCTGTTTTTCCATTTTTTGACACAGATAATAACTGTGTTTAGTTCATGGCTCTAAAAACTTCTTGGTTGATTGACACATTTTAGGTGGGATGCTTTCAACTAAGTATACTGTGTACAGGATGTGTGCAATGTCTAATGATAAGTGGTCCTTACATCTTTATTTAAATATAGGGCTCTGTGTATTTCACTTGTGGAATAAATCTTTTTTGCATTTGTTACAAAAAGATTACTTTAAACTGTACATTAACATAATTTAATTGTCAATTGCTTGCAATATACATCTTTATCTTTAAACCCACATTCAGTTAACTGCAACAATGATAAGCAATACAGTGGTGTGAAAAACTATTTGCCCCCTTCCTGATTTCTTATTCTTTTGCATGTTTGTCTCACAAAATGTTTATGATCATCAAACACATTTAACCATTAGTCAAATATAACACAAGTAAACACAAAATACAGTTTTTAAATGATGGTTTTTATTATTTAGGGAGAAAAAAAATCCAAACCTACATGGCCCTGTGTGAAAAAGTAATTGCCCCCTTGTTCAAAAATAACCTAACTGCGGTGTATCACACCTGAGTTCAATTTCCGTAGCCACCCCCAGGCCTGATTACTGCCACACCTGTTTCAATCAAGAAATCACTTAAATAGGAGCTGCCTGACACAGAGAAGTAGACCAAAAGCACCTCAAAAGCTAGACATCATGCCAAGATCCAAAGAAATTCAGAAACAAATGAGAACAGAAGTAATTGAGATCTATCAGTCTGGTAAAGGTTATAAAGCCATTTCTAAAGCTTTGGGACTCCAGTGAACCACAGTGAGAGCCATTATCCACAAGTGGCAAAAACATGGAACAGTGGTGAACCTTCCCAGGAGTGGCCGGCCGACCAAAATTACCCCAAGAGCGCAGAGACGACTCATCCGAGAGGTCACAAAAGACCCCAGGACAACGTCTAAAGAACTGCAGGCCTCACTTGCCTCAATTAAGGTCAGTGTTCACGACTCCACAATAAGAAAGAGATTGGGCAAAAACGGCCTGCATGGCAGATTTCCAAGACGCAAACCACTGTTAAGCAAAAAGAACATTAGGGCTAGTCTCAATTTTGCTAAGAAACATCTCAATGATTGCCAAGACTTTTGGGAAAATACCTTGTGGACTGATGAGAAAGAAGTTGAACTTTTTGGAAGGCAAATGTCCCGTTACATCTGGCGTAAAAGGAACACAGCATTTCAGAACATCATACCAACAGATAAACAGCAAACGCTTGATTGCAGTTATTGCTGCTAAGGGTGGCCCAACCAGTTATTAGGTTCAGGGGGCAATTACTTTTTCACACAGGACCATGTATGTTTGGATTTTTCTTCTCCTAAATGATAAAACCATCATTTAAAAACTGCATTTTGTGTTTACTTGTGTTATATTTGACTAATGGTTAAATGTGTTTGATGATCAGAAACATTTTGTGTGACAAACATGCAAAAGAATAAGAAATCAGGAAGGGGGCAAATAGTTTTTCACACCACTGTATATACCCAGTCTGAAGTTGGCACCTGCCAAGCCACAAGTGCTGCTGGAGAGGCTTCAGCTTGCTAAAATCCCAAACTTGGTTGAGAGTGGTTCATTAAGTTAATGTATGGCTACTACAATGCAATATAAAATGAAAAAAATGGTGAAAACTAAAAAACTACAGAAGTTGAGTCCTGTCAATGAAAAAAAAATCATTACATTAATTTGCCAAGATACAGTTGCAGTGATCAGTCACATGTGTATGCACATGCTCAGATTGTCAAGTGTATAATTGTTCACCCCTAACGAGGAAGAGATTAAGCACATACATAGCATGCAGATAAGCGATTAAAACTGAACTGACATTATAGTTATACATTTCATCCAGTATAAGCTTAATCTGTTTAATCTGCAAAATTTTAAGGTCACAGAGAGCCAGTGATTTTCGCAGCAGCACTGGGCGTAAGGCAAGAAATAACCATGGCCAATCAGAAAAGGGTGAGCTGCATGAAGTTCGCTTGCAGAGACCTGTAAAGCAGGGGTTCCCATGGGGGTTCCATGGATAGGTTTCAGGGGGTCTGTGAGGGTCAGATAAAATTTAACATTCATATTCAATATACAGCCTGGTACTGTTGATTTAGAATAGACGTAGTAGTAGTAGTAGAACCTGTTTTAATTTGCACAAGAGGATTGTTTTTCATAATTACAGTATAATGAGTGGATAATACTTTTGCATAAAAAAAGTTTTTATTTTAAAGTTTAATAATACTTTGTGTATGTCAGATATGTATGAGACAATCAAATCTGGATAAATATAGTACATTATATTCATTGCATGCAAGTCGTGCTTATGTGAATATTTCTGGGTAAGTGGGTCCATAGCTTGTATCAGATTCTTACAGGGGTTAGTTATTCAAAAAATGTTAAGAATCACTGCTATAAAGTATCTGTTATTTATTAATAAATATTAAAACTAAAGGTATTTGTTATAGATAATCTAAAACAATATGAGTTACTGGTTCAGAGGCCAGTATTTACAACTTGAATCTTTGGGCGCTAAGGTTGGGAATGGATATTATTAATTTCACCACAGGATTCAGTGTTAAAACAGGAATCATACAGTTAAGCACACTCACTGATACCAATCAATTAACAAATGCATGGGGAGAATGTGCAAACCCAACGTAGTCCCCAGTACTGAAAGGCAGGAATACCGCTCTCTTAAAACTGTCAAGAAATCTGTACTAAACTTACTCAGCTTTAATCAGATTAAAAATAAATGTATGCCTGTAATGCCAGTTGCATTCTTGCCACTTACTTGTACACATCTAGTTTGCTTAAACTCTCCTTTAACACCTGTCACTAGATGACTAAAGCACACTGTTTTATCAAGGAAAAGTTAAAGGATGACTCTATTGTAAAAATGATACTTTTATTCCTAGATTCCTTGGTAAATAAACCTACATATGTGTCCTCCAACTAAACTCGTTCTCTTATCCTTGCATTTACCTGGCCTGGAAAGAAAGACAGCCTGGCAGTCGCCAAACACTTACCACTGTGACTCTAGATCCAAACTATACCCAGAAATGGCTGCTACTGTGCTTCACTACTCCTACTGGAGATGTCCTAGATAATCTTATTTTACCATTATTAGAATATTCACAGGAAGTCTGTACCACCTGATAGAATTGGTCTGCTAAATCTGTGCAGTGCTTTCTGTAAGAACTGAATGTGACATTTTTTTTTCATGATATGAAACTTGGTGATATTATCAGTGTATCAAGCCAGACCACTGTGAAGAGTGAAATGCTCAAATATTCTGTTTGTTGCTAGTCTAGCAAAAAACTCATCTTAGTTAAATATTATTCAGTTAAGCCTGGCATAGGTGAAACCACTATCAGAACTGTAAGTTGCTGTTTAAAATTATTCCACTTCCAGGACTCAGTAATTCCTATCTTCTGTGCAAAAACACCACTTTTACTAACTTACAGACTACCCTGTGCCAGTTGCAATAGATTTTTTTGCCACATACATAAACTGCAGATAAATACAGAATGATTTTTAATTGGTTAATGTTATTAATTATAAGGGAGTTCCACAAATATTCAGTTTTCAAAAGCAATATAATCGCATTTTAGTGTGGCATCACTACAAACTGAAAAAATTTCTATAGGAGTTTGGATGGCAGAATAACAATTAAAATGTTTACTGCAGGAGGACAGCTGCAGCCTTTCATTACACTGCATGTCATAAGCAACAGTGTAAAGAAATCAAGTAATCAAAAAGTGGAAAATTTAAAATAAATGATATCAGTACCAACAGAACAGTAAAATAGAAATGCTAAATTGGCCCTTGATTAAAACAGTATAGTGGTCTGTCTATGGCAGATGACACATCTGAATGAAATATTTTAAACATGGATTAGATATCTCCAGTTTTATTTTTTGGATTAGAACTTTCTATCCTGCAGAAGTTTGGAGTGTTTCTTTTTCAATTTTGCAACCAAAATATAATTTTTTCAGTTCTGTAGTCACGTATTCCCCTTGTGAGATGAACAAGTGTTATTCAGAGGCATGCAAAGCTTTGACTCTCGCCCTGCTTTAAAGGTCTGTTACTGTGCATAGTTAAGTGAGCAGAAGCTGAGCTGCTCATCAAAAGGCATAAAGTTAAAGATGAAACATTTTTTTTTTAATATTTTGAGCCAGATTACATTTTTATTTACATCATTTATAGGTACAAAACACAAAAAAAATGAAAAGGGCCTGAAGCAAATGTTTGGGCCCCCAACATGGTCAGTATTTAGTAAGACCCCCTTTGGCAAGTATCACGGCTTGTAAACACATTTCATAGCCGGCCAAGAGTCTTTCAGTTCTAACCTGGGGTATTTTCATCCATGCGTCCTTGCAAAAGGCTTCTAATTCTGCAAGATTCTTGGGCCATCTTGCATGTACTGCTCTTTTGAGATCAATGATGTTTAGGTCGGGGTACTGTGAAGGCCATGGCTATACCGTCAGTTTATGTCTCCTGAGGTATTCCATTGTAGATGTTGAGGCGTGTTTCAGATCATTATCTTGTTGTAGGACCCATCCTCTTTTTAATTTTTTTCTTCAGATGTGATGTTTACTTTCAGAATTTGCTGGTATTTATTTGAATCCACTCTTCCCTCTACAAATGACATGTTCACTGTGCCATTGGCTGCAACACAACCCCAAATTATGATCAAACTAACCCAATGTCGAAATACATCCTATGGATGCACCGGGATGATTTAGTGATGTATCCTGGGGTCATTGGGTGTTTTGAGTCTTGCAACTTCAGACACCTAAACTTAGGAGACCCAGCCAGGGGTAATCAGTTTAGGCTCTTTCTGCAGTTTCTGTATTTGGAGAGATGTTCTTTTCCTGGAATTAGGCACACTTTTTTCTCCAAACATACCTTTGCACATTGTGGCCAAAAACTTCTATTTTAACATCATAAAATGCATCAGGATTGTTTAGATGTTTATTTGCAAACTTCAGCTGCTTAATGTTGTTGCTAGGATATAGGAACAATTTTCTTCTGCTGATTCTACCATGAAGGTCATATTTCTTCATGTGTTGCTGCACAGTAGACCAGTTACAGCACCACCACTCCAGAGTCTGCTAAATCTTCTTGAAGGTCTTTTGCAGGCAAATAGGGGTTTTATTTGCCTTTCTAGCAATCCAAAAAGCAGTTCCCTCAAAAAGTTTTTTTGCTCTTCCAGACCTCAACTTGACCTACACCGTTCCTGTTAACTGATTTCTTAATAACATTACGAACTGAGAAAACAGTTTCCTGAAAATGCTTTGCTACCTTCTTGCAGCCTTCTCCTGCTTCCCGAGCATCAATTATGATATTCTTCAAAGTGCTGCTTAGAGGAGGCCATGGCTGTTGATTGCTGAGACAAGGCTTGAGGAGTCAGAAAATTTATACAGCTTTACAATTTGCATCACTTGGGATTTTATAATGATGACTGTGAACAAGCCATAGCCCTAATGAGATAATTAAGGCCTGAGACCCTGGTAAAAAGTTATCTGAGATATAAAATACTTTGGGGTACCCTAGCATTTGCACAGTGCTCCTTTCCCTTTTTTACTGTACAATTGTACAAAACATAATATACTAATCTTGCATAAATCAAGATTAGTGTTCAGGTCACCTTCTGCTCACTTAACTTTTCACAGTTTTGGACAATCGAAGCAAGGGTGCCCTAACATCTGCATGCCACTGTAAGTTTGTTCTGGCTTTCAGACTTTTTCCCTGCTTCTCACTTGAATCCATGCCTATATAAAGGAGGTAATGTTCATTCTCTTTAAAAAGAAAATCAATCAGTTTGTGGTAATAACTGTCCTTTGTTTTTAATTAATAAATATGTGACCGCTGCGATAAAGGTTGTGACTTTCCATGTGGACGAGGTAATTTACAAATTAGTTCCTCCTAATCAGACTATATTAAATTAGTTGGAAACCAAACAACTGTTTCTAAGCTCAGCTCTTTACACATGTTGGCAATGTTGCTATTCTCATTAAAGGTGAATAATCTTATTTTAAACCCTCAGCTCCTAAACAATGTATAGCTAGTTCATTCTATTTTTTTTGTTCTCTAATCGAAAGCAACAATATTTAAGAAAAATGGTGTAGGAGGCTGCATACATTGTTCAGCATTGCTGCTAAACTCATAAAGAGAAAAGCTTAATACTTACAGTAGGTTATTGACACGTTTAAACTTTATACAGAATCATATGACTACGGATGCTCCAATTGATTGGCTGCCCATTTACATCAGCTGATTTTCACATAAAAAAAGATTTGGTCTGTGATCAGTAAATTGGCTGATCACAAAAAACATTCTTTTCAGCCCCTGCTTTTCTAAGCTTTATGGTAATTTAGTTGCAGTGCTCCTTTACGCTAGGTATTACGGTACTCGTGCATCTTTTTTTCTTCCTGCAGTGTAAATAAAGAACAGGATGTTGAAGCTTGTTTTGTGAGAGAAGTTTGAAATATTAGCCTTTACATTAAAGAAAGTTGAGTAATAAACTGAGAAAAAGAAATCAGAGCAGTCGTCTTGTGCAATTAGATGGCAGAAAAAGATACTTTAATGAATTCAATTTTATTTTCAGACAAACAGAAAGACAGATATTTTGTGCTTTAAATAAAACGGATACCACTTTAGTTTGGACAGTAAGCTTGTTTTACGTACAGCAGCTTACATTTCCAATTAGAAAAAGAAAAAAGTTAGCTTTTTACTTATAAACCTGTTAAGCATGTTAGTCTTGTGTCTGATTGATAAATATGTGAAAACTACCTTTTTCTAAATGAAATTAAATTTTAATTTTATTTATTTTAGTATTTCTATGGTCACTGAACAATAAGAATACAAAATTTCATTTTGGTAATAAAAAATGAATAGATAATACCGGTGGTCTATTGTTTAATTATAAAAATACAGTTTAATATAGGACATAAGGCTTCTATGCATCTGATTATGTAGGAGCTTAGTGTAAACTGTTTTTAAAAGGATAAAGGAGAAAAAAAAATCTGAATCAGTATCGAAATTGGCTGATCAAGTAATCAAGTTAATCGGTGAGCAGTATCAGCCTTAAAAAACCTGATCTGAGCATCCCTACTTATGACAAAATTAAATAAGTCCTTTTATGGAAGGATTCACTTATTTTGTCAGATAATCACTTTTCAATATGATGTATATATTAAGAAACATTCTAAACAAATTTTTTTTTTTTCTTAAATGTTGTGTCCCTCCCAATTTTCTTGATCACAAATATCACATTTTAAATAAAATGATACATTACTACCACTAATTCTAAAATTTTCTTCTAAATTAGGGTTTCACTACACATGTGTAAGTCGATAAGAAAAATATATTGTATGAAATATTCACAAATAGAATACTAGAATAGCGTGGCACCAATTATAACCTGCAGGCTATTCAATAACTTTAGATAAAAGTATAATAATTAAAGGGAGTTGGAAATTCTGCAGGGTAAGAAACTATTGTATTGTTATTGGACGAGATGCACTTTTTCAAAAAAGCCATAGGTTTCAGACCCCTATATTTGACAATTTACCAATAAATTCATATAAAAAAGGCCTACCTATTCCAATAACTCCAAAATTGGTCTTGAAGATAAGATCGATGACTGTACTCATCTCCAAAGGAAGCCTTGCTTTCAATCCAGTGAATTACATGTCCTTCCACAACTAAACAAAAAAAAAATAAAAATTATAGAAGCACATAATATTAAATAAAATCATGTACAAAGCCTGACTGAAAAGTGTTAGAATTATATGTTATTCCAAAAAATGTTGAAAGGGGTTGAAAGTGGTAAACCAAACTAGTAAGTTCGCATAAGCAATGACACGCTACTTGAAGGGGAGCGGAGGCATCCCTTTTCAATAAACTGGCTTTGAGTGTCAAGTTGTGCCATATAAGAGTCCTCAGCAGCAGTCATAATGAACATAGAAGATGAAGATGGAAAGGAATTTCGAATATTACAAATTTGAGAGGTCTTATTTGATGGTATACCAGGTCTATTATAAAGATGGCTCCTCTTTATGAAAGGATGCGCTGCATTTGTATTTCCTCTTTTATTCCAATGCCAAGTTGGTACCTCATCCCAATACTCACATCCTCTTAGCCTTTGTGATATTTTCTGTTCTTTAAAATTAACCTACGAGTATGATGTTAGCACTCTAACGGATCAATAATAATAAAATATATATTTTTTATTATATCATAGATTTTATTTGAAAAAAACAACATTCCATATAATCATACCAAACCGAACAAACCATAACCAAGCTATAAGGTTGTACTCTTCTTCTCTCTTTCTCTCCCCCCATTAGAGACTTGGACCAAATTTCTGTGTTTATAATTTCTGCATATAGTGATAGGTCAAGCAAAATGACAATTTGTATTGGCTAATTGAGCAGATTACAATATGCAAGCTTTTGAGGAAGCTCATCTTGCCCGAAGAAGAAGCCTGAGTTGCCTCAAAAGCTTGCATATTGTAATCTGTTCAGTTAGCCAATAAAAGGTGTTATTTTTCTTGACTTCTCACAACATCCACAATGGCTAACATGGTATAACACCCTAGTACTAATTTCTGAATGCAAATCCCTACTTAAAAGTACCAAACCAATCCAGAAAAAACATCAGAGTGTGACCACATGGTGCTACTTCAGCTCTCAAAGACTCCTTTGCATCCACAAACTGGAGCATTTTCAGGGATGCTGCCCTGTATGGAGATTCAAATCCTGCTATTAACCCTGTGTAACCCTGAGCAAGTCACTTGGCCTGCCTGTGCTCCAATTGGAAAACCAATAGAAATGTAAGCAATAGTATCATAAATGTTTTAAGTTGCCTTGGATAAAATTTGTCAGCCAAATAAGTAAATAAATATAAATTAACCTGGGGAGTACATACAAATCTGATTGGTTGCATCAACAATTGTAGAGAACATTACTGTCTCCAAGGATGTGATCACGAGAGCCAACCAAAAGCCCTTAGGAGTGGGTATTTTTAAAGATCATGAGACGCCATTGGGTGGTCAGAACTAACCTTTCTCATGCCACAATAAAAGCAAAGCAAGCAGGTAGCCTGTGAGAAAAACTATACCTCCCTCCAATGAACAGGTGCCTTGTTTGACCACATTCGATATGAGGACTCTATCCAGAATTAACCCGAGCAAGACCATTAGTCCAGACAATATACCCGGTTGTATGCTGAGTGAATACACCAGTGAACTGGCTGATGTCCTCATAGACATCTTTAACATATCAGTTGACTATCCCTGTTTGCTTTAAACACATCACTATCATTCTGGCACCTAAAAAAGCCAACAATGACTTGCATGAATGACTACCGCCCCATTGCACTTCTATTACCATGAAGTTCTTTAAAATGCAAGTCAGGGCACAAAAAGACAAGTCATCCCAGCTCTCTAGATCCTTTGCAATTAGCATATCGGACCAACAGGTCCACTGACAATACTGTATCTTGTGCCCATACATAACAACTGGATAAAATAGATACATATGTAAAAATGCTGTTTCATAGTCTTTAGCATTTGACACAAATGTTCCCCATTTGCTGATTGTGAACACCTCACTCTGTAACTGGATTTTGTATTTTCTGACAGAGAAGTCCTAGTAAGTTCAGATTGGCCTCAACACTTTAAACTCCATCATGCTCAGAACTGAAGCTCCTCATGGCTGCATGTTCTGTCCCCTGCTCTTCACCCTGCTGACTTGCAACTGAGCTGCCATACACAGCTCTAATCAAATCAGCAAGTTCATTAATAACACAGTTATGCTAGGTTTGAAAAGCTGGGATGACGAGTCAACATATAGAAAAGAGGTGGAAGAGCTGGCCATTTGGTGCAGTGATAACATTCAATCACTCAACACTGATAAGGTCAAATAATTAATTTTTGACTTCACGGGGAAAAAAAAACTGTCCTGATCACATCCCAGTCTGCATCAAAGGCTCCACTTTGAAGACTCTAAAGAAAGCCAAGTTCCTTGGTGTGAATATAACTGAAGACTTCACAAGGAAAACAATATATCTTCACTAATTAAACAGGTCCTGCAGAGACTACAGTTTTTGAGGTGACTGAAATTAGCACTCTCTTTTTACAGGGGTACCATCAAGAGTCATCTGACCAGTTACATTACAGTATAGTACAGAAATTGCATCATGTCTGATCACAAGAGTCTGCAGAAAATAGCGAGGTAAGTGGTGAATATTATTGGGGCGCCTCTCCCTATTCTGGGTCATTGTACAAATGCGGTGTTTCCAAGACATGTTGCGTTCAACAGGATATTTCTCACTCCTCTCACAGATTCTTCATTCTTTTGCCACCTGGAGAAGGATACCACAGCATCAGAGCCAGATGGGTTAGGTTCTGCGATAGCTTCTTCCTCCAGACTATTAGATTTCTCAACACAATGTAGCCACCATTGATTATCCACCCTACCATAACACCTTAGATCACAATCTCTCCCTCCAGTTTATGCAAAAGTTACATTAAATATCATGTCAAAAGGTCACTCGAAGCCATGATCTGTAACTTGCATTTAAACAGGTTTCTCTCTAATTGTGGCAATTATTTTTGCCTATTAAAATTGTATGTTGCATGGTTTTGTCTTTTTGTGCACAATTGTCTTTTCTGATTTGCACTATGTATGAACCATGAGCTTCATCATTTCGTCTCCAAATACTGGAAGTAACTGTTTCATCCACTGCAAGATAACCATCTTCAAAGAGGTCATAGGACAGAATGGCTTGTATGGACTTTTCCATCGTTGGCATTTGTGATTTAAAGCACACTCTAATTCTGTTCCATTTCCTGGTAGTCATACACTAGTTAAAAAAACTTTAATGATGCTTTTTGGGATACCTGTAAAAATTAAGCTTAAATTACTGAGGGCTACTTAAACACAACTGAACAGATTCTCTTTTGAAAATCTATATAAATTTATGCAAGAAAAAAAAAAAAGTTTATTGGAAGTGCAAAGAAAGAATTCCAGAGAACAACTGGTGCCACATATAATTAAAAAAAAAAAAACCTCCAATGATGTTTTCCAAAGTGCACATGAAATATTTAGAAAAGCATACTATTCAAGAAAGTATGGATATCACTCAATTTGTACATTATCAAAAATGGTCCACTGACGATAACATATTCCTTCATAACATTCTGGCACTTCGAGATAATAAAGGTTTGCTATGCCAGAGACCAGTTTAAGGACCACTGCTGTAACATTCAAGATGACTACCAAAGCTCTCAAGCTACAACTTAGCTTCACAATCAGCAACTGAATTTTGGACATCCTAACCAAGATTAGCATTATCACAACTTTTATATATACTGACCTTCAACAAAGGTACTCCACAGATGTGTGCAGCAGTTTTTGTTCACCTACAGTGTCCTCCATTATGTTTTGGACAAAGACACATTTTTTCCTTCATTTTACCCCTCTGCTCCACAGTTCAAACTTACGAATCAAACAATTCAGACGTGCGTAAAACGTACATTGCAGACTTTAATTTAAGTGCATACTTTTTGGTCACACCATGTGGAAATTACCACACATTTTATATATGGTCCCCATTTTCAGGACATCAAAATATTTGGGACACAGCAATAGCAGATACATTAAAGCAGTCATATTTAGTACTCTGTTGTACATCCCTTTAATGCAATGACTGCTTAAAGACTGCTGAATATCTTCTCTGATGATGCTCTTCCAAGCCTCTAATAAAGCCATCTTCGGCTCCTGTTTGTTTTGGAGGCTTGTCCCTTTAAATTTTCTCTTCAGCATATGGATGGCATGCTCAGTCGATTTAAATCAGGTGACTGGTTTGGTCATTCAAGACTTTTTAGGCTTTGAAAATCACCTGTGTTGCCTTAGCAGTAGGTTTGGGATCATTATCTTGTTGTAGAATGAAGCACCATCTAATGCGTTTGGAGGTATTTACTTGAACTATAGACCCAGAATTCATTGTGAAACTGCTGTCAGCAGTTACATCATTATTAAGATAACCATGACAGCATTTGTAGCAACTGTACACATACTGAAGCCATGACACCCCCACCATTTTTGACAGATGAGGTGGTATGCTTTGGATCTTGAGCAGTTCCTTTTCGTCTCCGCATTTTGCTTTTCCCATCACTCTGATAAGGGTTCAAATTTGTCATGTCTGTCCACAAAACCTTTTTCAAGAGTTCTGAAGGCTGTTTTATGTACTTTTTTGCAAACTGCAATGTGGCCATCCTGTTTTTCTGGCTAACTGGTGGTTTACATCTTGCATTATGTCCTTTGTACTTCTGCAGATAGTAGTGTCTGTGGAGCAGTGGAAGTCTTCCTTGGCTCACCAGTTCCTTTGTGATTACTGGGCTCACCAGTGTGTTCTTTCTTCTCAGTGATATTTCGGACAGTTGATTTAGGTAATCCTAAGATTTTACTGATGTCTCTAATGGTTTTATTCTTGTTTTTCAGCCTCATAATGGCTTCTTTAACTTTCATTGGCATACTTCTTGTCCTCCTGTTGAAAAATGGCAACTACACACTCTAAAGGCTAGAAGTAAGTTTAGGTATATTATGCCTGCACTAATGAAAAACAACTGAATAATCACAAATACTTGTGATGCCAATTGTCCCAAACATTAGGGTACCCTGAAACAGGGGGAAATTATGTATAAAATGTGTTGTAATTTTGGTGTGACTGAAATGTTTGCAAATACAATGTGCGCTTTAATCATGTCTGAATTGTTTGACTTGTAATTTTAAATTGCAGAGCAGAGGGGTAAATCAAGGAAAATGTGTCTTTGTCCTAAACATTTATGGAGGGCTCAGTATGAATCGATGATAATACAGCACTAACTCCATCATTAAATTTGCCGATGACAGAATCATCTTAAGGCTTAACACAAACAATGACGAGACAGATCAGAGACAAAATGTTTATCTGATGTCACAGACACACCAGGTAGACAATCTCATCGTTAAAGTCAGCAAAAACAAGAAAGTGGTCCTAGACTTCAGGAAGTATGACGCAGACCACAGCTTCACATTTCTGATGAGATGAAGTGGGCTCTGTTAATTTTGACTCTTGTCAAGAAGACTTACCTACACCTTTACTTCCTCAAACGTCTGAATAAAGCTCATACTTTTCTATCTCTTTTCACTAACTTCTACAAGTACAATGTAAAGCCCAATCCTGACTGGCTGCATAAAATCCTGATACAGCATTACCAGCATTACAGAGCGAGGTGAAGACAGCACAGAATATTACAAGCACAGAGCTGCCTTCTCTTCAGTACATACTGTATATACACTCACTGCCTTAGGTAGACAAACAGTATTGTTAATGATCGTCGTCATATTGAAGAGGAAATTTTCTGACTCCTTCCTGGCTAATGGTACTGGACCACTGACAGTCATACCAATAGGTTCCGGGGATGTTTCTATCCACAGGTCACAGAACAGTTAGCCATAATAACAAACACTGTATGTATTCTTGTGTGTGTGTATATATGTATATATATGTATATATATATATATATATATATATATATATATATATATATATATATATATATATATATATATATATTCTATAAATTGCATAGGATGGCGTATACAGCACATACTGCATAGGTTTTGCGTGTGTCTTTTTGTTGGTACTGCATCACCATTATTATTCCTAGGAGACAAGCATGTGAGAATTTCAGTGCACTATGTACACATGACTATAAATCTGAACTTTTAACACATTTGGGAAAACTTTTTCTTAAAGTATTTGTTTATTGCAACTAGGAATTATTTTGTCACATATGTTGTGGACAAGAGGGGGCAGTTTTAATAAATCCCAAAATACAAACAATATTTTATTATGAAAAAAAATTATTAAAAAGAATGGTATGGCTTATGGGAGACAAAATGTACAACACAACTGAAATAAAAAACAACATAATCCAATAACCACCCTGAACCTCCCTAATATGGGCTCTGGCCTTATCATTCACATAGGATGGCCCATTAACTTGCCTGCCAAATACAACCGAGTTCAAGGTTTCCTCCTCCTTCTCCTACATTCCACTTCCCCTCCTTCTTTTGCCATCTTTTACTCTCTATACTAATTAACAGGAAGAAGCTGTTAATCTATAGTTAGAAACTACTTTGGGGGACATTCTATCAGCTACATCCAGATTGTGGAGTGGTCTCTGGAGGTCCTTTGCCCACTATTCTGGGATTTTCTCTGGTTCCTCCAGGTGTTCCTGATATCCATACCTGATCACCTAATTAACAGGCCAGGAAACCCCAAGCCACATGCCTACTTTAATGGGTAGCAGTAAGACTTTTGTAACATATAAGGCTTCCCTTCTGACTTCTCATCAGCTGGAACACTTCTGATACTAATCTCCTTCAGTCCCCCAGTACACTCCCTTCATTTGCTGCATGTTCCTACTTGACCATGGATCAGCCAGTTTTGTCAAATATTTGATCATCTGCCTACTGGCATCCTGCAAAAATGTATTTCCTACCTCAACAGGGCACACTTTTTTATTTTTCTGGGCACCCTTACTAATTTTCACTTTAGAAATACTGTATAGAATCATGAGGCACAGTAATACCCACTAATGGTTAACCAGTAATACTGGCATGGTAATTTGCTATTAATGTCAGAATACATGCCAACAGGACATACTACAGGTCAGCTTGTATTCATATTGCACATAACTGCTAGTGGACTGGTTACATCCCAGTGCTGTTTCATATTGTTTAGTAGAATGGTACTGCTTCACTTGCATAAATTTTGATTAAGCAGAAAATGGAATTCAAATAATAAGAAAATAAACATTATGTTGAATAAAAAATAAATAAATTATCAAGGTTTATATTTTGACAAAACACGGTCTGCTACATCAAAAGATATCACATACATACCAATTGGGACCTCCAGTATGATATCAGGTGTTTTGTCATAACCTTTAACACGCAGCTGGTTTTCATCTGTGAAAGAAATTTATGCTTTAGATTTATATTCATTAACCACTTTTTCAAAATTATAAATTGTCTCTTTTGCTCTAAAGTCAAGGAAAAAGAAGAACTATCACAGGAAACACATGGAGACACAAAGACCATGGAGTTCATATTTTTATTGGAAAATAGGAGTCAGTGGAAATCACTAAGAATATTAAAGAAAGATAAGTAAGATTAGTATGTTGGGTAGGTTCTTAGATTAATTCTGCAGCAAAATGTCAAAAGCAGCTTTATTGAATTTATACAAATTCCAATCTTGGAAAACTCCCCAAATTGACAAAGCTGCTGTCCATTATTCTTATCTACAATAATTAGAAGACTTTTAAAGGATGCTTGTCCATGTCTTTTAAAAGATTGATCTGCTAGCTTTCTTTTCCACTGCCCTTGAGGCTTTGTGCAATTTTGCAATAATCTCTGGAACACCTGATTTCTCCATTAAATTTTGGAATGACCTGGTCATTCAATTCCAGGCATGCCTTTCTGTCTTCACCCATCCTCAACTAATGGTTAAAGCAAGTAAAAGGAAAAGCTGTGTGGTCTCTCTTAACACCTACTGGGCTGTTGACATTGTCATGCAGCCCATTCGCCTTTTTACATCACCTTTGATTAAAATTAATGGCCCATTCCCACTGTTGGGTAGCTTATTTCCAATCCATTTATCAGTCGAGGACAGTGGTTTCACAGCCAATGTGCTGAAACTCTGACAGTTTTAGAACATTCCACTGTTGTGCTCCGTGAAAGGTCAGCACTTTGAGCCCAAATAAATGATATCTTCTTAACGACAACAGAAATGCTTTTGGACTTCTTTAAGTAGACAGGTGTTAAATGAATTTTGGTTTCAGTCATAATGTCTTTATCCTCATTGTTCCCATGAGGGGTTACCATAAACATATTATTTTTAATTTAAGAATCTACGGTTTGTTTTTACTTTGGTGGGAAGATTAGCAGAATAAACAGGGAAGACTTCAAATTGTATTCTCTTTCAGCGTGAAGGTTTCCTGTAAATCTATGTGAGTACTTCCTTTGAGGCCTACAGTCTTCATGAATAGCAAAATGTTCATGGTTTTTGCTATTTGCCACACAACCTCTGAATGCACCCACAAATATAACAGAGGTAGACAAATGTGTGCTTTGAACATAAGTGAGCCTGGCACTATATAGAAGCAAGCATAGAATAATACTTGACTGGTATAAACCATATTTAAAATCTTACAGTCCTGGTCATTTTTACAACAAGACCAAAAAAATAAAACCTGCACAACATGAAAAATTTGACTCTTCTTTACTAGAGAAAACACTGAACACTGGGTTCATATTCCTAATAAAGAACAGCTGCTAAAAGCTATGATGTATAAAATGTGCTTACCTAAAAAGGACAGATTTCTTTCTTTAAGCATATCTCGCAGCAGAATTTCATGTTCCTGTCCAATGGCGCTAGAAATAACTGGTTAAGGAAAAAGTTTAATTTTGCCTTGAAAACACAGAAATATCCATAACAAAAATCATCTGAACGTTCTGGAGTGATGACTAATGCCTATCACTTTTAAAGTTACTCTAAAAAGCTAAACAGCTCAGTTTCACAAGCATCACAAAAACTATGCAAATAGCTCTTCAGTCATAAAGATAACTTGATTAAAATGTTTAATTATGACTATCATAATAATAAAACAAACATCACTAATGACTGTGCAACTAAAATATGAAATACATACAGTATAAAAAAATTAAACAGCTAAAAAGTAGGTCAGCACAGAGGTTAGAGCTGAGGACTCACAGATCCAGCACCCAAGGTTCTAACCTCAATACCAGTCAATGTCTGTGTGGAGATTACATGCTCTCCCTTTTTCCATATCCCCTAAGATGTGCAGTTTAGGTTATCTAGTAATTCAAAAAATGTGGCCAGTGGCTGTTATGAAAGAGTGCTCCCTGCAGCTTTGTGAAGATAAGAGCCATCTCCCCGCAACTATGAATTGGATTAAGCAGGTTGGATAATGTGTTGTTGAAAAGCTTATTTTGAAAAATTACTCAGACTAATTGTAAAATCAGCTAATAAGTAGTGGCAGTGATAAACTAATAAAGAAATAAGAATGTGAACCAAGCAAAAGTAAGAATCTAGACAATAATATTTCTCTGTTGATATAAGGTTTAAACACCAAAAAGCAATAAAAACAGCAGAATATACAGTATGTTGTACAACATTACTGCACACTGTCTTGTGTTACTTTTTATGATAAGTTATGACAATATACATTATGCACATTATTTGAGGCTGCAAGTAAACAATGTAACGATTCCAGGTGGCAAATAAGGGAAATTGGATTGTCAATCAAAAAAAAAAATTCCAAAAGAAATTTCCAAAGGAAGCTTTGTTTTTGGACTCAAACAGCATAAACAAGCTTGCAGATGATCTACAGAGGAATAATACATGCTAGTAGAATTGATTAACCACATATGTAAGGTGACTCAAAAAAAAAAAAAAAAGCTTCAAGCTGTAGTGGTGACGGAAATAACTTCCATGGTATTTAATATCAACTTTCTACAAAAGTATTTGAAAGGGGAGAAGGAGAACATGGGTTCCCCATGATACTAAGCAGAATATGCATGCATGGAATATTTTTACATGGAACATCTGTTGCCATTTCAATAAATCAGATGCACTCCCTTGTCATTCCAAGCTCATGGCTTAGTTAAGCAGAATAAACCTGCTGCAGGAGAATACAGGATAAGAAACTGTAGAGGAGTGTAAGCAAGTTCAAATTCAAAAAAAGAAGTTGAATACCACGTTGTAAAGATGATGCACTCCCTTACATTATATGAATCAGCTGGCACACAGTAGGAGGCATAAGGCATTACTAAAGTTATGATTCAAAGCGGCCAAGCTGACGAGACTACTACCGCTGGATATGTAGACAAGAGGTGTGCAGGCACAAATGTTATCCATTGCAGTAAGTAGCCTTTATAATCAGTTCAGAGAGAAATAAAGGTTTGAGAACAAAAGAAAAAAAAAAATGTAATCTTTAAAATAAAAAGTCATTGCATCAGTGGATGTCCCCTTCCCCGGCCAATGGTTAATGAACATGCCATGTTTTAGTACCTGGGGACTGAATAATTTTCAGTACATTTAAGGTGTATAATTTTGTGTGAAAATAATCAAGTTAAGAAAATTTACATAAACATTTTAAACATTTCATTCTCAATTTTTGTCAAATGCTTTGCTATAAAAATAGTGGCTCATCTCACAAGAACCCACTGAAAGCTAATTTTTGACAATTTTCTAATATCCGCAAATAAAAAGAATTTGAATGTAAATCTGTAAAGAGAAAATGTGAGCATTAGGATATAAATGCCTGAATTTCATTTTCTGTTCATATACAGAACCTTAATGCATTGTAAATCTTAGGTAAAAGTTTGCATCCTACCTTTCGCCAAATGCTGTTTGGATAAGATCCAATCAACCATGATAGTTTACATAAAGAAAAGTGAATAAATAATTAATGTAAAAGCAGAAAATTTAAACTTAAATGTATGTATTTAAAAAAGCATGTTAAAAAAGAAAAGTTAATTTTTAATTGAAAATAAGCAGGTTAAATTTCATAATAATAAGAACACAAAAGGTCCAAATAAATAATAAATAATGTAAAAACAACACTATTAATGTAGCTACACAAATGTAACTACACTACCCCTGTTAAATGTTTTAAATGGTATGACTTAATTAAATGACACTGCTACAAGCAGAGGCACTGTTTAAATCCATTAAACAGCCGTATCCTCTAACATTTTCTACTCATTGAAATGTAGCCTTTAATTCTTTTAAAACTAGACATTTTCCTTTAGAAAGACTATTAAGCTAGAATATGCAAATGATAGAAACATTTGATTACAATTTGATTCATTGCGACCCTATTCTGCTTCAAAAGAAAAAATAAAAAAAACAACCCTTCTTTTACTTATCTCCAATGAGCCACTATCTCCCAATCTTTTTCTTTTTTTCTTAACAGCAAACGATGGTAACACCAACTATAAGGGCTTTGTTTTCATTTAAGAAAGTTAAAGTAAGGTATACTTCCCAGTCAACTGGTAAATAAGGAATTATCAAGTAAATTACTAAAAACAAGCAAAGACTTAAGACTATAAGCACAGTGGCACAAGAGTTAGCACTATTACCTGTAAGTATTAATATTTGAAGTGTGCACAAGCAAGTGTACTATCAAGCTGGCTCTGCAATATTCCTAAATGGTGATTTTCACAGTTATGCTTCTCCAAATTACATTTGCAATAAAATTTTGATAAGCAACCATTTTAAAGGTCATCAGATGACTACTAGATACGTTAAAGTAGTGTTCTGGGAACTAAAAATATCATATGCAAATTAAAAATTATCGTCACACATAATTAAATTATAACAAAACACAACTCTTAGTTTTAACTTGTTTGACAGAAAGAAAGCATACATAAGGAATTCTTTAGGTTAACAAGCCATGGCTTGAAATCCTTCAAATGTTCCTGTAGCTGGTATACTACACTTGTCATCATGTCGTGGCATAAGGCAGTCCCTAACCTCAAAATGTTTCCCATAATGTAAATATGATTTTAAAAACAAAAAAATAACAAATCTCATTTTAGTAATGGTGGGTCAGTATGAAAATTTGTACTGATGAGGGCACACATTTTAAACCATAAAGAGCAGAGGCAACCATAGTCAACAGTACAGGGCTGGTAATCCTGCTATACAAGAAGCTGGTTATTAAAAATGATGAGTACATAGCTGACTGAATGTATATATTTTATATAAACATATATGCTGACACTCACAGAATTATAAAACGTTTTGTTTTATTGATTCATTAAATATAAAACCACTAAAATATATAAGCATATATACTGTAATATGTAATCACAGTCTCATATAGATCACAGAATGGTGAAACACACATATTTACTATTCACAGGTCTGGCCACCATGTTACTAAAACTTACAAATGCTTGTCAAAGGCAAAAGATAGAAGGAAAAGAAATGTAATGACACTGTGGAAGAACTGAAGAACTGCTAAACTATTATTACAGACAGTTACTGACAACTAGATTTTACTATTAAGATATACTAAGTTAATGGAAACCACAGACATTCAGATTCACAGAAACAGAATTGAGGTCTTGTATTAGTCTTGATTTAAACAGGAATTTTTTTTGGATGTGCCACAATTAGCTGTTTTCTTAATACTGTACTATATGGTGCAAGATAACAGTTTGGGATAAAATGCCACTGTACTTTCGTATTTAAGTGAGCAAAAGACATACAGACAAAGCAAGCAATATAATTTCCTTACACAATTAATGACAATAAATGACAAATTAAAGTCTTTTAATCTAATCTTATCAAATCTAAAACAGCTAGGATAAATCAGTGTAAATAATTTAATAATGATAAAGATGAAAAAAACAAATACGGTAAATACAGAAAGTATCCACAGCACCCAAGGTATAACCCAACAGTTATTTTATATTTGCTTTATTTATTTGATATTGTTATTGATATTAATATAATATTTATGTCCCATGTGAAAATTTCCTCATGGACTTAAATTAAATAACTGGATGGTTCTCAACAGGATATGCTGGCAGAATGGCCACTTCTGGGATGACAATACTGTCACAAAATTTCTACATTTGGACAATTGTCATTCCGTGGGGAAACCAAAATGACTAAGAAACAAGTACATATCTCCTGCCAGACTAACATATACCAGCGACTACTTTCTGGGAGTTTTCTTGAATTTCTTTTCATTATGGCACGATGTACCACTGGGTTGTGTTATGGCGCAGCAGTTTGAGTTGGTGGTACGGAGTCCAAATCCCAGTCTGGCCACAGGTTTGGGCAGAGTTTGTGCAGTGTCTCATTGTCACCCACCTAGCATCCACACCCCAACCACCTCAAAATAGTTTATTCATTCTAACCTGAAATTTTCTAGTGAGTGTGGCTAGAGTTGAGGACTCACAGATCCAGCAGCCAAGGTTCTAATCTCATGGCCATGTCTGTGTGGAAGATTACATGCACTCCCTTTTTCCATATTCCCTAATATGTGCAGGTTAGGTTATCTGGTAATTCAAAAATTTGGCCAGTGTGGTGTATGCATGAGTGCTCCCTGCAACCATGTGAAGATAAGAGCCATCTCCCCGCAACTATGAATTGGATTAAGCAGGTTGGACAATGTGTTGTTAAACAGCTAATTTTGAAACAGTTAATAAGTAGTGGCAGTGATAAACTAGTGAAGAAACAATAATATAATTAACCAAACAAAAGTAAGAATCTAGACAATAATATTTCTCTGTTGATACAAGGATTAAACACCAAAAAGCAATAAAAACATAAAAATTAAAATAAACTAGCCGAAGCCGGCCGTAGCATACGGTGGTGTAAGATTAGGAACGGAAAACGGTGAGAAAGGAATTCAGTATAACAAAGGCTTAGGAAACCACCATCGCATTATAATGAAAATAGCAAGGAGTGAAACCAGTGCCATTGGTCGAGAGAGTACCTTCCTGTAGCAGGCTACGGAAAACATAGACATATATAGATAGATGTCGCATTCACTGTGTTGCCCAGTCGACACGATAAGTCAGCGCGTCTGCCCTATTGCGAGTGGTAAAAGTGGCATTTAAACTAATACAGGTAGACGTGGAAACCGGGTTTTCTGATGAAAAAACAATAACGTTTTAAACAGTATCGTTTACATACAACAGATTTTGGAGAATCGTTTACATGCAATTATTTATATTCATTTATACACTAATAATGGCAATTATTAAATAATAATAATAATAATTTACTATTATTATTATTAAATAATTCCTCCCGTATAAGTAACATTTCTCGGACTGCTTTCTTTCATCTCCGAAACATTTCTAGACTTTGTCCTGTTCTTACGCAACACAGTACTAAAGTATTGGTTAATGCCCGAGTCACCTCACATATAGATTACTGTAATGGTATTCTATCTGTCATCCCACAAAAACGTATCCATCGCTTACAATTTATTCAAAATTCTACTTCCAGGATAATAACCTACTGTTCTAAATCCACTGAACATACTACACCTATTCTCTCTCAACTTCACTGGCTCCCTGTTAACTACAGAATACAATACTAAATACCTCTCTTAACATTTAAAGCTCTCCACAACTTCACTGATCTCCGACAGATTGACACTTGTCTCGCTGTCTCCGATTCTCATCTGCAGCTGTACTTTCTGTACCACACATCAAACTCTGTGCTATGGGAGCTCGAGCGTCTCTCATAGTGCTCCTCAACTTGGGAATTCTCTTCTCTCTCATATACATCAGGTCGATTCAATAACACATTTTAAAACTACCCTCAAAATTTATCTACATCAGCTCGATTCAATAACACATTTTAAAACTACCCTCAAAATTTATCTTTTTAAACTGGCATACCAATTGTGAATTTTGCACTGTTACTGCCAGTTATCTTTGTTTGTTTGCTATATATTACTGTTTGATCAAGAGCGACGGTGGATGCGGAAGTAGCATTAGAGATGGCGGGCGGGACTCGGTCGTGCGTATCCCATGGTCTTAAGAGTTGGTAGGCGGAACTCTGAGTTGGCGGGTGTGCGCTCTCTGTCTTGCTTGTGCTCACTGTCTTTTGTGCCCTTAGTAAATTATATATATAGATTGCAGAATATATGTTGTACAACATTACTGAACACTGTCTTGTGTGGCTAACAGTGGACTAACTCCATATCTTATGACACAAAGCCAGAAGAATCCTATCTGTTCAGAACTTACACAATATTGAAATAAGCAAGCTTAGGGGGAAAAAAAAACAGATGACACGAAGAACGTGTGTGTTAGTGACATCAGTGTGCTAGAAGGGGTGAAGGTCAGTCAAATGCAGCATCCTTGATTTCCTTACACACAAAACAAATGTAAGAAACAATTATGTTTTTCCTCCTCAGAGAATATTCTCTATTTTGTATATGACCACATCCAACAAGATATCTGTTCACTGCGCTCTATACGTAATAATAATCACTGATCTTGACATTGCTGATGATGCTGTGATCTTCGCAGAGTGAATGGAGGTTCTCAAGAGACTGAGTGCAGCGCCATCAGCAGAGGGTCTGGTTGCAAAGAGAGTGTCAACCTTGTTGAGAGGTTTGCTTACCTCGGCAGTGATATTCATGTCGCTGGTAACTCTTCCTATGAAGTCAGTAGACGGACTGAGGGAACAAGAGGGGTCATGAGGTCACTGGAAAGAGGTGTGGGGAGCTCCCACTATCTATGCAAAAGTGCGAAGGTCCAAGTCTTTAGAGTCCTGGTGCTTCCTGCCTTGCTATATGGTTGCCAGATATGGATGCTATCCAGCGACGTGAGATGAAAACTGGACTCCTTTGGTGCTGGGACTCTTCGGAGAATCCTTGAGTACCACTGGTTTGACTTTGTGTTAAATGAGCAGTTGCTCATGGAGTCCCAAATGGGGCACATTACCTGCATTGTGATGGAACATGTGGCGCGATTCCCCGAGGGTGATCCGGCTCACAGGATCTTCATTGTTGAGGACCCGAGTGGCTGGACCAGGCCAAGGGGACGCCCACATAACACCTGGCTGTGACAGACGATCATTTCAGAAGGGTGGGACTGGACTGCGTGTCTGCCTGGGGGTTGCCAACCAGGAATCTGAGTTATTTCGTCATGTGGTTGGTACAGCAATGAGCTGTACCAGTGCATGCTCCCCAACCTAACCTGACCTAACACTTATAATAAAAAGTATGAGTGTGGCTCAATGATCTAACAAATACTTATGTTAAGTACAAGAATCACTAAAATACTCAAAATACAATGAACAATAAGTAGCACAACACTTTGTCAATCCCTGGTGGAATCTAATTTTGGATCAGTTTCAGCAGTAATTCATTATTTGTCTAACCACTTTAAACAGTGGACTGCTGGAATTTTTGCCTGTTCTTCAATGCCAAACAGTTCAATCATTTTAAAGTTGGTTGAAGATAGACTGTAGAAAAATCATTATCTAGTGCTGTTCCAGATATTCTATCATATTCAGTTATTAGATTGAACTGGACCACTGGACTTTTTCCTTATCACTGAAGTAGTTTTAAAAAAAAAAATACAGTATGCATCGTCAATAAGAATCCAACTGAATACTGTATTCCATGAAGAACAAACAAAGAGGCAATAGCCTTGTTCCATTTATAATAGTGGTAAATTTATATTCATTTTACCTCCTAATTACCTTCTTGTGGAATGAAACTGAAATAAATGTATGCCACTGTCCTTCCAGAGTCCACAAGATGATTCAAAGTCAGACAAAACAGCATAAACTAGCCTGCCAAGAACAATGAGCCAAAACCTGACATGCTCATTTAAAAATGACCCCTGTTGTTTATTGCAAGATTAAATTGTGTTAGAAAATGTATACCTAGTGTTACACTCAGGTGTGTTCAAGGATTTTTAAACTGTTTTGAAAGTTGAAATTTTTTTATTTTTATTTATCAATGAAAGGGATATTGCACCTTTATGATTTTTTTAACAATGACTTATATGCAAAAATTTTTGGTATTAAGATGATGCAATTATATGAATTTGTAGAGCATATAAAAACAAGTTTTAATAGAATTGTATAATAGATAGGCTTGTGGGGACTGTAAATGTATTCACAAACAGTAGATTGGAAATCAGGCAATATAAAAATAGCATTTTTGCACTACTAATGGTTGTGGATAATCAATGACTAAATGTCTTTCATATTTTGTAAACTTTCCTAGCTCAAAACAGATGCAAGTTAGGAAAGCAGCTGTTAAATAAAACCTGGTAAACATCAAAATATCAAAGAACAGAGTACAACAAAAAGTCCTGTGCAAAAGCAGAAAGAAAACATGATGTATGGGTGAATCCTTCACATGGCCTCATGATGTACTTTAAACGTCTATGAATGAGGGGGGAACAAGTCGTCACAGCTACTTTCTTTGCTTACCCGATAGCTAAGTGATTCATGAATTAGATGTGTAACAGCAAATCAATGCACCCCTCTGAACATGAGAAACAAATTATATAGACATAAGTGTAGCAGTTTTGCAATTAAAAGTTGCTGCAAGAAACCTCATTTAGAAGTCATGTAGATACAAAGTGGATAAAGCACTACATACTGTATCATCCTTTGATGAAAGATCCTAGTATGGGCCTACAATTTTCTCTATCAACCAAACACGCCCCAGCCCCCACATTAAAAATAAATAATGGCAAGGTCAGAGGTCTATGTAGTTTTTAATGACTAGAGTGCAGTTTCAAATATGTTTTTGGAAATTCAGACAAATAAGTAATAGTTCTGTTTAAAAAAAAAAAAAAAAGCATCATAATTTTTAATCAGAGATGGAGGTGGGAGAGATACAACCATCTAAAAGTTAGCTTCAGCTATCTGTTTCTGTCACACTGGAGGTAAAAAAAAAGACATGTATCATTAAACACAAGCAATTATACAGGATGGGTAACAATTTTTCTCCGTTTGCTGAAAAAACAATTTCTATCAGTCTTTTCACATTGCCCATCCAAGTACAATTTACTAATGGAGCCGATTGCCTTTATCAAAGTCATGGACATTTACATAGCATGAATTCAATTATCATAATTTTAATATAATATGATTTTAGTAGAGGTGAATTAAATCTTGAGCTGCACTTAGGATCATGTGCATTTCTGTATCCATTCACACTCACCACCCTTGTCTAATGTTTCTTATCACTGCGCTGAACTGTGCATTAATATCTATGGTTCAAGGGCCACTAATGTAAAAAAAAGTTTTAAAACTTCTAAGTAAACATTTTACTAAATAAGAACCTACTGATGTCTACTCTATTTTTATAACGTATTTAATTAATTCATCACTTTGACAAGATATGCCATGCTTGTTTATTGCTATCAGTGTGTCTGGTATTTCTTTAGAATAAAAGGGATGCACTAAAGAAGTTGTAAATGACATCTGAGAAGGGAAACAATTACCAAATTAGTACTATACAGTAGGTGTATATGTTTCTTTTCTTTTTTTGAGTTACAGAAGTATACAACATACAATGGAGTCTGGAAGTAGTACAGGGGAAGTCCAATCAAGTTCTAGACATATCTCAAAGATAATAAAATCAAACAGGATGAACCTAACTGTAATTTGAAGTGACGCATCAAAGGGTCTGCATACTTACATTAATGAGAGATTTCAGTTTTTGATTCTTCAATAAATTTGCAAACCTTTCTCAAAACATGTTTTCAGTTTCTCATTATGGATTATTAAGTGTAGACTGATGCGCAAAAATGGCAAATTTATCTGCTGAAAATTAAATCTACAACACAATAAAATCTACAGAAAGTGAAAGACTCTGAATACTTTCTGAATCCACTGTGGCAATTTACTACTTTATATTTTCTAGAAAATACAGTAATCTGAATATAGTATGTTTATTCGTGGAATAGGCAAAGGTAATGATAAAACATACATTCATATCCCAATAATTATAAAGATAAAAAAAAAAAAAACTATGTAAGTTTTATTGTGATGGACTGGCAAATAATGCTGTTGGGTCCAACCTTGTTCATAATGCTGCTGGAAAATTAAATGTTCCTCACTACTCAGCTTTGGATTAAGACTATTTAAGAATGTACTATGTACATTTATTTGTATGTTTGAACATTTACACATAAGTATAAAACACAGAAATAAATATTCTACCAAAAAGGGCAGCATAGTGCCATATCAGACATCAGGCTAAGGTTAAAAATGACAGCTTAACTATTATCTGCATGAAATTTCCATTGTTTTTCTTTTTCTGGGTTCTCCATTTTCTTTTCCACAATCCAATGATGATGTGCAAGTTAGGCTGAAAGGTAAATTACATTTTGCTCACCAAAAATAAGCGTGCACTCTTTGTGCCTGTGGTTTGGAAAAATAAACAAATATCTGAAGTAAAAATCAAATATTAGTGTTATCTACCACTGTGGATTCCTTTTAGCTAGGTTTAATTCGATCGTCTGATAACATCCATAGTGACAACAAAGCAGAAGACCAGACAATGGGCCAAAAATTATGGAAATTACATTAGTAGACAGCATTGCTTTAACTGAAGCTTCACCTGTCGGATTTACTTTACTAAAGAAAGTTCACTTATCACGACCTGGTTGTGGCCTGGTTGTTTTTTTTACTCAACTTTATGATATCTCTTTAAAAGACAGATTAATATTCTTTAGTAAACATTTTATTGCAAAAAATACATGTATATAGTGTACTATTATCTGAAGCATCAATAAGACTTCACAATAAATATTGAAATCTATTTTAAAACCTTGAATGGTTTTAAAACCTAAGTTACAAAGACAATATATGCCTCTTGCATGCTCTTTCATTCACATTAATTAAACACACATTTTTTCTTGTTATACCAGTAGAGCCGCATCTTATTTAGTAAATTGTTCTTCCATGCTCTTTCCTTTCTATGCTTCAAATGTTGTGCTAGATCTGAGGTGCAAATCGGTTTAAGAAGAGAGACCACTCTAATACTTCTTAATTCTGTCTTCTCACAGTCGTCCACTGCCAGCTGGTCTGAATTATTGGTAGTTTGTTATCTAGAAAGAAAATTTCTCCCTTGTCTTAATTACTCTTCTTGAAACATGGATAAGCCCAGACTACACATTCATTGATTCCTCGTAGGTCTTCATTTACTTAACACCCCAACCATTTCTGTTTAGATGGAACAGACTTTCACATGCAGCAGCAAAGAATTTAATTTCTTATGTTCTTATGTTCTCACTCCCTCTCTCCCCCCTCCCCATTTTAACACACTACCAAACAAAATCACAGCTAAATTAATTCAAGTAGTAATAAGTTAACCCAAAACAGTAAGTATTGCTACTGATATATATATAGATATATAGATATATAGAGATATAGATATATAGAGATATATAGAGATATATATATATATATATATATATATATATATATATATAGATATATATACATATATATATAGATATATATACATATATATATAGATATATATACATATATATATATAGATATATATACATATATATATATAGATATACATATACATACACATACAGTCTTAAGCATAAATATGACTCTGTTGTGCAGTAAGGTCCACAGATTTCTAACTCTTGTAGACAGTGTTTATCATGGAAAGTGGCTGTGCAGTATTACAAGGAGAACATAACATGCAGTCATATACCAAAAACTGAAAATACATCTCAAATGCCACTTCTTCTGTAAAAGATTGTTGTATGTTGTTTGTTACGAACACATTGAAAACTCTTCATAATCTTCCAGTTTCTCTCCCCAATCATTATCATTGTAAATTTACAATCTTTTGCTTAAATCGGTCAACCTCGATACTGCTTTTGCCTGTCTGTTATTTCAAAAAATACCCTCTGCCACCTTAAACCTAAATCTCTCCTCTCTTCATAAAGGTAATCTTCCTTTTCATTACTGTGTATAAAAAACTATTAAATACATTTATGTATTTGACAGTATATTTCTATTAAAAAGATGCTTCTTGTGTGAACAAAATGTGTTGAATTTTCCTAATATATGTGTAATTGTGTTGCTTGAGTTTAGTAGTCCCATACCATGAAGGAAAAATGTTCAAGGTTAATTCTAGCTGAAAAGGAAAGATGGTAAGAGACAAATATTTAAATGACACAACTGATGATGGCTATACAGTAGAAATGTTGTGCCTTTTACCTTATTTCCTTTTCAATGCAGAAATAGCCTTTTTTTCTCTTTTGCAGATGCATGCTGACTCAGCCCTACCCTAACTTTGTAATGTTCTTTCAAATAAACGATAACAAATGCAACGTACATAACCAAATAGGCGCTGGATATACAGTGGTGTGAAAAACTATTTGCCCCCTTCCTGATTTCTTATTCTTTTGCATTTTTGTCACACAAAATATTTTTGATCATCAAACACATTTAACCATTAGTCAAATATAACACAAGTAAACACAAAATGCAGTTTTTAAATGATGGTTTTTATTATTTAGGGAGAAAAAATCCAAACCTACATAGCCCTGTGTGAAAAAGTAATTGCCCCCTGAACCTAATAACTGGTTGGGCCACCCTTAGCAGCAATAACTGCAATCAAGCGTTTGCGATAACTTGCAATGAGTCTTTTACAGCACTTTGGAGGAATTTTGGCCCACTCATCTTTGCAGAATAATTGTAATTCAGCTTTTTTTGAGGGTTTTCTAGCATGAACCGCCTTTTTAAGGTCATGCCATAGCATCTCAATTGGATTCAGGTCAGGACTTTGACTAGGCCACTCCAAAGTCTTCATTTTGTTTTTCTTCAGCCATTCAGAGGTGGATTTGCTGGTGTGTTTTGGGTCATTGTCCTGTTGCAGCACCCAAGATCGCTTCAGCTTGAGTTGACGAACAGATGGCCGGACATTCTCCTTCAGGATTTTTTGGTAGACAGTAGAATTCATGGTTCCATCTATCACAGCAAGTCTTCCATGTCCTGAAGCAGCAAAACAACCCCAGACCATCACACTACCACCACCATATTTTACTGTTGGTATGATGTTCTTTTTCTGAAATGCTGTGTTCCTTTTACGCCAGATGTAACGGGACATTTGCCTTCCAAAAGTTCAACTTTTGTCTCATCAGTCCACAAGGTATTTTCCCAAAAGTCTTGGCAATCATTGAGATGTTTCTTAGCAAAATTGAGACAAGCCCTAATGTTCTTTTGCTTAACAGTGGTTTGCGTCTTGGAAATCTGCCATGCAGGCCTTTTGCCCAGTCTCTTTCTTATGGTGGAGTCGTGAACACTGACCTTAATTGAGGCAAGTGAGGCCTGCAGTTCTTTAGACGTTGTCCTGTGGTCTTTTGTGACCTCTCGGATGAGTCGTCTCTGCGCTCTTGGGGTAATTTTGGCCGGCCGCCACTCCTGGGAAGGTTCACCACTGTTCCATGTTTTTGCCATTTGTGGATAATGGCTCTCACTGTGGTTCGCTGGAGTCCCAAAGCTTTAGAAATGGCTTTATAACCTTTACCAAACTGATAGATCTCAATTACTTCTGTTCTCATTTGTTCCTGAATTTCTTTGGATCTTGGCATGATGTCTAGCTTTTGAGGTGCTTTTGGTCTACTTCTCTGTGTCAGGCAGCTCCTATTTAAGTGATTTCTTGATTGAAACAGGTGTGGCAGTAATCAGGCCTGGGTGTGGCTACGGAAATTGAACTCAGGGGTGATACACCACAGTTAGGTTATTTTTTAACAAGGGGCAATTACTTTTTCACACAGGGCCATGTAGGTTTGGATTTTATTTCTCCCTAAATAATAAAAACCATCATTTAAAAACTGCATTTTGTATTTACTTGTGTTATATTTGACTAATGGTTAAATGTGTTTGATGATCAGAAACATTTTGTGTGACAAACATGCAAAAGAATAAGAAATCAGGAAGGGGGCAAATAGTTTTTCACACCACTGTATATTTTCTACCATTTTCTTATTTATCTCAAGAAATCAATTTAAAGGATTCATCCTGTAGGCTGTAACCTCCAGTAGACCTTAGCCATTGAGAAAAATACTCTCAGAATGTAACTGTCTAGCTCCATCTTCACATGCAAATTAAGTACCAATTACCCAATCAGAGGAGTGCAATTCACAGAGTCTGCAGCTTAGGGGTTATAGGGTTGGGTGGCAGTTTGCTTGCTTGAAATGGACTAATCAAAATTGGGCTAGGTTTTGTAAAATGTTGCAGGATATACCATGATTATTACAATGATTGGGCTGTAAAGTGCCTGTCAGGTCTGGCAATCCTGGTGCCCACAGCTTTCTAATGGATGCAGATAATTCATTATTGACCACACAAAGCTCCTAATCCAATGCATTTCCCTACTTGCAGGTCTGTAAGATTAAGCTATCAGATAGCTTTATCTAAAATACAAGCACAACATTTACAGTATATAATGTTCAGTTTGTGAGACAGTGAGATGCAAAGTATTCTGAATTTACAATGTACCTTTCACCTTTTTCTCTACCTATCATCTTATTGTATGTGTGGCTTTACCGGTACGACTGAATTACTTTGTGCACTGAGATAGGCTGTTGTCCCACATAGGAATGGCCTCTGCCTTGCATACCAAGGTGCCAGAAAGGGTCTGGCTCTCTGCAACCTCTAATGAAAAAGCGGATAGAGGACCTTAGACACAAACTATATTGGTTTGGGGAAGTAGCATGAACTATGAAAATCATAACTAATATATATTTTCTGTCATTTGCTTGACACAGAAATGCTAATACAATATACAAACAATATACTTATTAACGATTTATTATAAGCAGAATGCTTTACAGAAGTGGTTAACTTTGCATAGATTTTTCCTGTTGTAGAAGTAAGAAATGTTCTAGTATTAAGTACTGTGGATGTTCAATTTTTCCTCATACTTTTTGAAAAAAGGCAACACGTTTTACCTGTAAGAGATGGTTGCTATGGGAAACAAGCAGCTAAGGCAGGTTACTGTGGTAACATGAAGAATAAAAAGTTCTAAGTCAGCATGATTTTAGACACAGTTATTTATAAACACCGAAAGTAAAAGGTGTACTGTGTATACTGTAGTATTATACATTATATGAAATGTATGACATGAACATTTTCTTGACAATAGGTTAAAGGTCAATTCAGTGCCACATAATTCATTGAAAGCTTGCTGAAACAAAACTATTTAGCATGTGGATAACTTAAAAAACATTTGCAAAAATAAAATTTCTAATCAAATGCTATCCGGAATATCAGTGAATGTGTTAGTAATGTCTTTGCGCTGTTATACTTCATTAATCTTGAACAAATTAGTACATGCATACTTAGTTTGCCTGTAGAATACATGTCATTTTGAATCATGGCAGTTTTAGCAGGATGCCATCCTGGGTATGACTTGCATTTATAATGCCCCGTTGGCATATATGTGTAATTTAATTAAAATGATTACCTCCAAGCACCATTTACAGGAACACATGAAAGAGTACCATATTTTAGGTTTTTTGTTTACATAAAGATTTATGGCCACAGTTCTTAACACCATCTACTTCTAATAACTTTAATTGCAAATGGGCACAGGTAATATGTTTTTATGTATGACATAGCTGAGTTAGAAAGTCCATCTCATTGCAGTTAGCCCCCAGCTAAGCATACTAGAAAGGAAGCCAATATTTTTCATATATTTTAGGCTTGCTAAAACAAACCAGCATAGCTTCACTATTACTATTATAATAGCTTCACTATTATCACTATTATAGGCCAAGGGCATTTGAATAGTATTACTTAACTTTCCAGTTAGCCTAGCTCACTGCTAAAAGCTAGGGTAACTGTTGTAAAATGGAATTTCCATTTCATCTACAATATGTATACTCTGTCAAAAGAAACAGAAAGAAAGTTTACATTTAGAAGCTAGACACTCAATGCAGCAAAACTTGATCTTACACTCAGGTAAAATTCAAAATCAGTCAGTGCAAGGCACTTTAAATAACAATTGCAGGTTAGGTGCATTGGTGGTCCTAAATTGTCCCTTGTGTGTGCTTGGCGTGTGTGTGTGTGTGTATGTGTGTGTGTATGTGTGTGTTTGTGCCCGTGCCCTGCGGTGGGCTGGCGGCCTGCCCGGGGATTTGTTTCCTGCCTTGCGCCCTATGCTAGCTGGGATTGGCTCCAGCAGACCCCCATGACCCTATGTTAGGATATAGCAGGTTGGGTAATAACTGGCTGACTGATATTTTATTTATTTATTATAATTAAACTTGCTCTTACATATTCTTAACAACACAAAATATACT